>NC_056558.1:16161019-16178713 GCF_013358625.1 Macadamia integrifolia
CTTGATGCCGAGCTGAGCTCCAGCCTTGATACCGAGCCGAGCTGTGTACTCTTATGATTTTGATGATTTCCTGTATATACTTGATATTTGAATTTTATTCTTTTTGTGTATATATCATGCCTTCGGGCCCAAATGTATATAATTATTGTATCACCATTTGGGTATCAAGTATATGGGAGTTAATTACAGGTAAAACTTAGTCTTCCGCTGATCTGATGAACTTATGTTAGTGTGTGTATGCTGTGGTGGAATACAATATCTGATGATCCTGACAGGTTTGGGTTAACCGGTGTTAACTCGGTCACCGCTTCGGTTCAGTGTGAACGGGGTGTGACAATAAGAGCCTCAAGTACTTCTTCACCCAACAAAAGCTTAACATGAGACAGAGGCATTGGTTGGAGTTAATGAAGGACTATGACTGTATTATCCACTATCACACAGGAAAGGCCAATATGGTAGCTAATGCACTTAGTCAGAAATCTCAGTCACTAACTCTTGCATCACTGACCACCAATGAGCATCTCATAGAGGAGGCCAGGAAACTAGACTTGGAGCTATTAGTGAAAGGTGTCACTTTGTCACTATCGGCATTGGTGGTGCAACCTAGTCTGGTGGATAGGATCACTGCAGCTTAGGGTATTAATGCAGAGTTACAAAAGTTGGTAGTAGAATGCGAGGAAGGAACCCAGAAAGACCCGGATTTCTCTATAATTGAAAACGGGATTCTCAAGTTTAAAGGGAGGTTATCTGTGCCCAGTGATGGTGATTTGAGAGATACAGTTTTGAGAGAGGCACACAACTCTCCATACTCCATTCACCCTGGTAGCACTAAAATGTACAAGGACCTCAAAGGCTCCTACTGGTGGAAAGGAATGAAGAATGATGTGCCACAAATGTGTCTAGATGCCTCACATGCAAGCAAGTCAAGGCTGAAAGACAAAGGCCACATGTCTAGATGCCTCATATTACCATGGACTTCGTCACAGGCCTACCCCACACATAGAAGGGCATGGATGCCATTTGGGTAGTTGTGGACTGCTTGACCAAAGTAGCTCACTTTATCCCAATCAAGGTCACATTTCCTATGGATAAGTTAGCCAAGTTTTATGTTGACAATATCATCTGGTTGCATGGTGTACCAATTAGCATTATCTATGATCGAGATCCCAGATTCAGTTCTAAGTTTTAGACATGTGTGCAGAGAGCTATGGGCACACAATTGAATTTCATCATAGCTTTTCATCCACAGACCGATGGTCAGTCAGAAAGGACCATCCAGACATTGGAGGACCTACTTCAAGTGTGTGCCTTAGATATGAGTTACAGTTGAGATGAGCACATTTCCCTTATTGAGTTCTCCTACAACAACAGTTATCAGGCCACCATCGGAATGTCCCCATTCAAAGCACAACATGGCAGGAAGTGCCAGACTCCACTCTATTGGGATGAGGTTGGTGAATGGCATATTTTGGATCTAGACTTGATACAGGCTACTAGTGAGAAGGTGAATGTGATCAGAGAGAGGATCAAGGCAGCTCAGTCCAGGCAGAAGAGCTATGCAGATGTCCGAAGAAAGCATCTGAAATTTGGAGTTGGAGACAAGGTGTTCTTGCAGATCTCCCTAGTTAAAGGGGTGATGCGGTTCGGCAAGAAGGGAAAGCTTAGTCCGAGGTTTATGAAACCGTACGATATACTGGAATGGATCGGACTAGTAGCTTACTAGATACCTCTACCACTAGAGTTGGAGGGTACATATGATGTCTTCCATGTATCTATGTTGAGGAAGTACATTCGCGACCCCACTCACATCTTGACTTACATACGTCGTGAGTTGGATGAGGATTTTGCCTACGTGGAGTATCCAGAGAAGATTGTTGGCTGGAAAGAGCATGGTCTCCGCAACCACACCGTTTCCTTCATCAAGGTGAAATAGATGAACCATCCAGAATAGGAACCATCTTGGGAGCGGGAAGATGAGATGATGAAGTAGTATCCTGGATTGTTTGATTTGCCAAGTATATTCAATTTTGAGGACAAAATTCTTGTAAGGTGGGGGGAATGTCACACCCATGCCCTGACTCAGTCTAATTTGAACTGTGTGATAGGTCTCAGACGGGAGATCAGAAGCACGACTGGGTTTTGGCTTACGGTCGCCCATTGCCAAAGGGGGAGAGATGACCCCAAGTGTTCGTACATCGCATGCTAGTCTAACTAGAGGGAGTTCGTACCTCTAGATCCCAGATAGTAAGTGACCCGACTCCTCACACATAAATCCTGACACGTACCAAAGTTACCGAAGGACCATGAGAACGACCGAGGGCAACCACCCATGTAAGACCAACTGTTGTACAGCAAGCTATCTTGACCACCGAAAATATACCACTGGAAGCACTAGGCCTAGACTTGGTGGGCTATTTTCGGTGAGCCAATAGGCTGCTATCAAGGTTCTGATGCCCATGAGTCCCGTCACTTGCATCGTAGACAGTCTCGAATGATCCCAAATCATCCCTCACACTTTTCCCATGATGTGAGCACCTTTCGGGCTAAATGGTCGGGTTCTCGGGCTTCGAAAGTTGAATTAACTCGATCGGTCCGAATAGGGTACAACCAAACGGACCCTAAGGTCCACTTTAACTCATAAGTTAGAAATGAGGAATTCATTTCCTCATTTCTACATTGCCCAAAACGTAAGAGAGGAGAGGAAGGAATAACAGAGCAAGAAGAAGAAGAAGAAGAAGGGGGACAGGGTTTACTTTAGTGCCGGCTGTCGCTTAGTTGCCGGAATCGCTGCTAGAGGTAAGTACAACCTCCCATACAACTCTTTCTCTTCATTTTGACCTAGATTAAGCTAGTTTTGGATGGAATCTTAGTGTACAAACCACGTGGACGTCGTTAAATCGTATTTTACCCTCCCGATTTTGTTGTCGAGCTCGAACCAAGCCCGGTGAGCTCCGCCAGCAAGTATTGTCAAAGGACCACCTAGGGTTTCGATGTTTGATCAATGTATCTATAATACCCTACTTCTTAAACCTGATCTGATTACACGGTTGACCCGGTATAACCATGCAGGACCCGAACCGAAGAGAGTTAAAGCGGGTTCCTTATGGACTATGATGGCAAGGGTGACCTTAAACACCGGCTGGCCCGATAAGTCCGTGCCAGTGCCAGAAGAGATGGGTGTACCCAAGCCGTGTACATGCACCTATCACAAGGCCATGTACGGATAAAGCAGGTATGTAGCCGTATTTTAAGGCGCATACGTATAATACATCTTATGCCAAGAGTGAGATTTATGCCGAGGGCCGAATTCTGTCAAAATCCCAAGTTTTGACCCTCAGGTGCGCAGACAGGGGGGCGCATCCACCCACCTGAGTGACCCACCCATGTAAATTAATTAGTATTTTAAAGAATTATATATAGCATTTATACTTTTCTTTTCTTTTCTCATTTATGACACTTGTACGTTGGTGAGAAGAGTAAAGAGGAGAGAGAAAAGAAAAGGGAAGAAGAGAAGAGAAGGAAGAGGAAAAAGAGATGAATTTCAGCGGCGCCGAGGCTTGATCTTCCCATTCCGACGCCGAAAGTGTGATCTCCAACACTAGATCTACATTTAGAGGTGAGCAAAGGCTAGGTTCCTTAAACCTTCACCATACCCAAGTAAAACCCTTGATTTGGGTAGGGTTTCTTGAGATCTTGTAAATCCCCTTTGAGATGATGAATCTAAGGCTTAATAGATGATCTATGTGTTGATTTTGAAGGATTTGAAGAAGTGTTTATAAAGTTGGAGAAGCATTGTTGGTTTGAAGTGATTTTGGGGTTTTGAAGGTGTTCTTGAGCAAAGAAGGTATGACGGCTTCCCATTCCTTAAATCTAACCAAGATCTAGGTTAGAACCATCTTATGAGACCTTGAATGTGTGACGAATGGGTTTGGAAAAGCCCCATTTGGATCCCCAAAGGTTGGGGGAAGTTTGGGAAGAAACAGCAGTTTCCCACCAAGACCGGTGGGCCAGACTGGTGGGCCATCTAGCCCGCCTGTGGGCACCCGCCTGAGAGGGCAGGGCCCTCGGGCCCAACCGGTGGGCCACCCTGCCGCTGGTCTTAGCAGGGCCCTCGAGCCCAATCGACGGGGTCAGACCGATGGGCCGACCGGTGGGCCGACCTACCCGCCGGTCCAGACCGGTGGGTCTGACCGGTGGGTCAGACAGGTGGGCTGTCCGACCCACCCGAGAGGCTCCAAATGTGATTTTTTGTCCGATTGGACCCAAAACGGACGTGCGACCTTATTTTAACGTTCTAAACCTGATTTTGTCATTGAATCTTGTTAAATTTGATCCTAAAATGGTGAAATGCTAACCCCTCTCACTCATGATAGGTTCACCAAGTCTTATGCTTCTCGCACCGGATCTCACCCGTACCGAGCGTGAGTCCTTGTACACTACAAGTAAGTGGGGAGAGGATGTTTGGCCTTGTTTCAAGGCTTTGTTTGGCATTCATTTAATTGCATCTAGTCTAGCCATACCATCATGAAAATGCTATGTAGATTAGTCATCCTCACATTGTTATGCATGGGTATTGTGTTTATTTTCTAAATGCCAAGTGATGATATGTTTATGTGATGAATGTTGATATCATTGTGCATAATGCATTAGTAGATTAGATACCATAGTTGGCTTGGAAACGAGTACATTGGTGGCCCATGGTATGGGACACGATGGCACTATGCAATCGTACTATTATCATATAGAAGCATGCGGTTTAGGATTATCATCTTCCCGTGCTACGACCCTTCTCAACAGGGGTTAAGGTGTTGGGTTACCATTTGGAGGGAAGCAGTGGTCGCGGTTGTCGGGTCACTATGGCGGTTTGACATTACGCCCGACCGGTCATTAGGACAGTTAGCAACCCCTGTGGTATATTCAAGAGGGCCAATCGTACTGCTTTTAAATTGCTGGAGTCAACACCTTTAATTTTCAGTCATTTACTTTATGTTGAGAGCCGATGGTCATCATGTTTTATTTTTTCGAGTACTCACGGTGGGCCTTCTCTGACAGCCCTATTGGCGTATCGCGGGATGGAGTTTGCGGCTTGTACCTGGAGTATACGCGCACTGTGGTTGTAGTAGCACTAAACCAAAGACTTAGTAATGTTGCTTAGGTGGATGTGATTTAAAATGTATTGCATAGCTTATAGTGCATATGGTTGTGAATTGTTGTGTGGACTGCTGTGTGGTCCATCTTTCCACTTACTGAGCTAGTGAGCTCATCCCACGTGTGCACCTCTTTTAGATGATTTTACAAGTCATCCATCTGAAGAGCACGGGTCGGGTCCCACAGTTGAGTTCCCTGAAGAGGACTGGTGGGCCCCTGAGGAGTTAGAGCACGGCACTGATTGCTCGTGCGAGAGTTGTGCTGTGGGACCGTAGTTCTGATACCGAGCTGAGCTCCACTTTTGATGTTGAGCTGAGCTCTAAGCTTTGATACCGAGCCGAGCTGTATACTCTGATTTTTGATGATTCCTTTTGTGTACTTGATATGTGAATTGTACTCTTATTGTGTAAATATCATGCCTTTGGGCCCACATGTATTTAACTATTGTATCACAATTCAAGTATTAAGTATTATGGGAATATTCACTGGTAAACCAAGTCTTCCGCTGAACTGATGAGCTCTTTCTTAGTTGTGTATATGTTGTGGTGGAATACTGTATCAGATGATCCTAACAGGTTTGGGTTAACCGATGTTAACCCGGTCACTGGCCCAGTTCTGTGTGAACGGGGTGTGACAACGGTGGTATCAGAGCGTGATGCTCTACTCCACTCACAGCATACCATTCGAATCCCGTCGAATCTATAATAGGAAAATGGGATTGGATTAATGTAAAAGCTTTAAAGAGTTAAAAGCCAAAGAAAGAAAGTATTAAAAATGGTTGCATTTAGATATTGCATTCATGACATGCGTGAGAGAAAATAAAAAGATAAATTAATTGGTGTCATAACCCATCGAGTACAAGTTTGACGAAATTTCGGTAGCATAACGGTGTAAAATGAGATTTCCAAAAATTTTCACGCAAACACCTGATAAACAATAGATATATATAATATAACAATGATCAAAAAATTTACAAAGACACCACAACTAAACTACACAAGTCATCACACATACGAATTCACCACAAACCACTATCAAAATACATTATCCCACAAATAAGTCCAGTTACAGAGCAAGTACAAAGAATGAGAAAAGAAAGGAAAAATACAATAGGATAGACAACATGGAACAGATGAGAAGCCGGTGTGGATGAGCTAAGTCTTCACTGATCATCGTCGTCGTCTATTATTACTACGTTCGCCGGAGGTCTAGAGTTGACGTTGAGGCGATGGTCGTAGTAGTCAAACCTCAAGTTCACCAGCCGTACCTCCCTCCGAAGTCGGCCAAAATCTGCTGAGATGGCATTGGTTGTGGTGTCCAAGTCCTGGCCCAGTTTGAGGAAGGAATCCTCCAAGGTAGCCTGCCTCTCTAGGATGCATTCCTTCCTGGAAGCACTCTCGTCCAGCCTTCTTAGCAGCTGATCTTGGCCATCCTTCAAAGCCCTCATTGTGGACATCATGCCCTCAAAATCATATGCACCACTCTCAGTTGGTGGGGCTCTATGCTGTGGGCCTGCAGCTCTGGTGAAGCCAGGATCAGTACCTCTCGACTCCTGAGGCACCTCCTCAGGGATGTCCTCATCCACCAAATCATCCTCCTCATCCTGAGGAACATAGTCCTCATCCTCCTCGCTAGACTCCTCCTCTATGGGAACATCCTCTATAGGGGCAACCCTCCTATCCCTACCTCTCTGAGCTCCTGCTCTCTTAGGTGTATCCATAAGGGTGTGGAGACCCATCCTCAAGAGGTTACCCCTGTCGAACTTATCCGCTGGAGTCTTCCCCTCCTCACCACTCAGGTCCGCTCCGAAGAACTCGAAGATCCTAGTGAGGATCCTGCCATATGAAAATCCTCCATCCTCGGGGTGAGAAGTGTGGTGCTCCATGGTCCTGAGGATGACGTAGGGTATGCACAAGTGCTCGTCACCTCCCTCTAAAGCCTTATAGATGCAGAAGGCTAAAAAGGCTGCCATGAAGCCCACCTGGTTTCAGTGACCTCCTTTGGGGAGCAAGTTGAACTGGACCAGTCGAGCAAATACATGAACCTCCGGGAAAAAGGATGTCTCGGACTCCGGACGTGCACTGCTGCCACAGATGGTCTCGTAGATGTAGTCCGGCGTCTCCAAACTCATGAACGGACCTAAGGGTTTACTCCTGGGAGGACTGTAGTAGCGGTGCCCAGCTGAGGAGATACCCAAAATGCTGGCTAGGGTGTCCACGTTAGCTGAATGTCCACCCCCTTCACCATACTGACTATAGCATACTCCCCGTACTGGTAGGAAACCTCTAGGTTGCAGTAGAATCTACGGACCAACTGCTCGTAGCACGAACGGTCTACATGGAGGATAGACTGCCAGCCCAGTGCTGTGAACCTCTCCTGAAGCTGAATCTTGTGGAAGTCGTCAACTACCACAGTCTTCTCCATCATTACCGGCCTCTTCAGGAAGGCTGCCAGTTGGTTGCTGCCTCTGAACAGCGGAAGAGCTCCTCATCGTAGTCGAAAGGATCAAACCGGGCAGGTCCGGGTCTCCCTGTGCGGGGGGCTGGAGAACTAGTTCTCGCACTCTTCCGCTTAGAAGTGGTGGTCTTACGCCGGGTGCTAGAGGATGCGGGCTCCTTGCCTTTGCGAGATGACATCCTGGCAAGAAAAGAGAAAAGCAGGGTGAGTAAGGAAAAAGAGAATAACAAAGCCAATAAAAAGAGGGGTGAGCAGTAAGAGGAAGCCCCAAAACTCAATTTTCACAAAACAAAAAAGTGACAAGACAGAGAGTAGGGCAAAACAGCAAGGTGACAAGAGGCATATAAAGCATGACAATTAAGGAATGAGAAAACCCCAATTCTCAAGGTGCAAGTCCAATCTAAGAAAAAAGTTTAAAAAGCTCACAATAGAGGAAAGTTTGAAACTACAGGCCCAAGATTGAAATTCCATTGTAGTGCAATCAAGAACATGCAAAAACATATGCTAATGTGCTATTGAGGTCCACAAATACGAAAGGGGTGCAAAGAAAATCAAAGAAAACCCAACACAAAAGATGGATTTTCATGGGAAGATATGAGATTTCAAACACAAAGTACTTTCTATGATCTCTACAGTATATCAAGTACAAATCAAATCAAAGGCATTGCATTTGAGTCATTAATTGGGGAAAAAGAGCAAGAATTGAAGAAATTCCCAAATTTGAGAAAACTAGGGCAAGGTTGGGGTTTTCTCTCAAAAATGGAGAAGTAAATCCTAAAACTAGAAATAAATCACAATAGAAACATCACATTCACATGCAAACACTATTCTATGGAAGGAAACATGGGAAAAGAACCTAGATTAAGGTCTACACATGAGTTCTACCCCCCAAGTACAGGTTCTGAGAAGAAGAGGAGGAAGAAACTTACTTGTGAGTAGAGGAGTTGATTCTTCCCAAAAGCGCCGGATCGTTGAGTGAGATCGCGAGTGGAAGCATCAAAATGCTCTCCAAAATCGCTTGGGAGAGAGAGAGAGAGAGAGAGAGAGAGAGAGAGGAAAATGAAAGGAAATAAGGATGAACAGGGTTTAATGCCCTGTTCGTGATTTATCACTCAGTTAGGACCAGCGGGCCGATCGGCGGGCCATCCTGCTCGTCGGTATTAGCTCGCCGGTTGAAGTGTTAGACCGGCGGGACGACTGGTGGGCCATCCTACCCACCGGTGTCACCTGCCGGTTGAGAGAAAACTTGAAAAAATGGGGTATTTAATTTGATTATGATTATTATTAATATTATTACTATTATTGTTATTATTATTCCTATAATAATATGTTATGGTTGAGTGGGACCATTGTCATACTTGTTGGAGCACTAACCCTGTATTTTTGGAATCAAGTTGCAGTTAGCTGCAAACTATCATACACTACAATATCCTGCTTGTTGGCATATAATTATGTGTCGATATAAATTCTATGGTGTTTAACCAATGTGATGTATGATATGTTCCAGGTACAGGGATACGATGGTACGTACTAGATCCGGTAGCAATGCACGAGGTACCCTGCGTGGTCCTCGTCCGGTCAGTCGACCACCGAATCTCATGAGGTCCCGCTCTGTGGGGCAAACCTCACTTCCACCACCTCCAGAGACCTTTGGTCAGGGTGGGGCACATGGGGACCCACCTATGACTACACTCCCGGACCCTCCACCGGTTATTACTCCGGGGGATGTTGCTACCATAATTCAGCAGTCACAACAGGCTTTCCAGCAACAAATGCTTCAACAACAGTAAGCATTTATGACTGCTATTCAGCAACAATTGGACCTTTCTCAATCAGGTCAACCTCCTCGGATACTTACTCCACAGGACCCGCTTGTAGGGTCTGGAACGGGGCCAAAAGTGGGAGGTACACCTCCAATTCTGCCATTTAGTATTCCTCCGTATGGGGTGCCCCCTCTATACTCTTACTATCTGGCATATGCTCCTAATTACCCGCCGACGAATAATATGTCAAAGGTAGTGTAGTCATTCAAGAGGAACTTGCCACATGTATTCTCTAAGGTGGGGAGTGATCCTCTGGAGCCGGACCAGTGGATCCAGAAGCTAGAGAAAATATTTGAGGTGATTGAGTGCACAGATGCATAGAAACTCATTTGTGCGGGGTTGCAACTCAAGAAGGAGGCCAACTCTTGGTGGCAAGCCTCTAAGCCCATATTGTTGGCTGCCCATCCAGAACCCACCTGGGAACAGTTCAAGGAGTTGTTCTTGAACAATCATTACCCACGTAGCTTCAGAGACCGCAAGGAGACTGAGTTTATGGCCTTAACTCAAGGAGGTAAGACTATCCTTGAGTACCAACAATAGTTTGAGAGCTTGTTCTATTTTTCCCCTAGGCATATGAGGACAGCTGAAGAGAAGGCTGCGAGATTTCTAAGGGGCCTAAAGGCATCCATTGGGTCTGTACTTGAGGTCTTGGATTTGACCGACTATGGCCAGATTGTGCAGAAGGCCAAGACTATAGAGGATAAACAGAAGGGAGAACAGTCCCTCACCCCTGGACCGTGGAAGAGAACAAATCCATTTCCAGATATGCGTAACTCCTCCAAGGCATACCGTGGATCGTATAGTTTTGGGCCTACATATAGGCAACCCTATAGACCATTTGGCTACCCTTCTAGACCTGCTGGTGGTTCGGGCTCCACATCTTTTCTCCCGAACACTAGTGCCGCACCTACAGCTCCAAGGCCGCCCCGACCTCCATCTTCAACAGGTCAAGTGCAGAGGGGCCCCGCCCCAGTTTTGACATCTCAGATTCGTTGCTTTAACTGCCATTTATATGGGCACTATGCAAAAGACTATCGGGTCAGACCAACCTTGCCCTCCAGTCAGCCCGCGGTGTACCAACCTCCCTTAACTCGGGGAAATCAACCGCAGGGAAGGATGTATGCCCTATCAGCTGAGGAAGCTGAGGCCAGCACAGAAGTAGTAGCAGGTACATTTTAAATTAAGAATTTCCTTATGTTAAATATTGATGACCTGCTGAAATTATATGCATTGTTACACTAGGTGTCCTACCTATATCAGGCATACCAGGCTATGTTTTATTCGATTCAGGAGCTACACATTCATTCGCATCTAAGAGATTTGCCGAGAAACTTGGGATGCCACCCAGGATCCTAGATCATGGAATGATTGTTAGTATGCCTACTGGTAAAGTTACTCAGTTAAAGAAGGTGTATGGGCCGTGCCCAATGGAAATTAGTGGGAAGAACTTTGATGCACAACTCATCAAGTTCAATATGCAGAATTTTGATGTTATACTGGGCATGGATTGGTTGTCGGCTCATCAAGCTAATATGATGTGTGCTGAAAAGTTGATTAGGGTGACAAATGACGAAGGAAGATAATTGGTATACCGAGCAGATAAAATGAAATGGGTGAGAAAGGTCCTTGTCTCCGCCCTTCAAGTGGTAAAATTGTTGGAAAGTGGATGTCAGGGCTACCTAGCATCGGTACTTGATGTTGATGCAAGGATTACACCTCTAGAAGAGGTAAAGGTGGTTAAAGAGTTTCCAGACGTCTTCCCAGATGATCTGATGCACTTACGACCAGATAGAGAGTTGGAGTTTGCCATAGATTTGACTCCTGGAGCAGCTCTAGTATCTAAGGCTCCGTATAGGATGGCACCAGCTGAATTGAAGGAGTTGTAGATGCAGTTGCAGGAATTATTGGAAAAGGGATTTATTCGCCCAAGTGTTTCACCCTGGGGTGCCCCAATATTGTTTGTCAAGAAAAAGGATGGCAGTTTGCGTATGTGCATTGATTATCGGGAATTGAATAAGCTTACCATTAAGAACCGATATCCATTGCCACGCATTGATGATTTATTTGACCAACTGCAGGGTGCATGGGTATTTTCAAAGATAGACCTTAGATCAGGCTATTATCAGCTCAAGATAAAGAGCAGTGACATACCCAAGACAACATTTAGGACTCGGTATGGTCACTATGAGTTCCCAGTGTTATCTTTTGGGTTAACCAATGCACCAGCAGCATTCATAGATTTAATGAATCAAGTATTTCATGATGTCCTCGATAAATAGGTAATTATTTTTATTGATGACATCTTGATCTACTCCAAGACAGAAGAGGAGCATACTCAACACTTGAGAATGGTGTTACAGAGGTTGAGAGAACAACGATTGTTTGCCAAATACAGCAAGTGTGAATTTTAGCTTGAGCAAGTTGGATTCCTGAGGCACGTAGTGTCTAAGGCCGGAATCGAAGTGGATCCTGATAAGGTGAAAGCAGTAGTGGAGTGGGAAAGCCCTAAGAATGTCACTGAAATTAGAAGCTTCTTGGGTTTGGCTGGATACTACCGGCGTTTCATCGAGAATTTTGCTCGGATCTCAGCACCAATGACCAAGTTGACCAAAAAGGGTGTGAAATTCGACTGGGTAGAGGAATGTGAGAAGAGTTTCTAGGAGTTGAAGAAGAGGTTGGTGTCGGCCCCTGTGTTGACCATCCCTAAAGGCACAGGTGGAATGACAGTCTACACTGATGCCTCCAAAGTTAGTTTGGGTATTGTTCTCATGCAACGCGGAAAGGTAATAGTGTATGCATCCTGACAATTAAAGGAATATGAAAAGAACTACCCCACTCATGACTTGGAACTAGCCGCAGTCATTTTTGCCCTTAAGATTTGGCGACATTACTTGTATGGGGAGAAGTGTGAGATATACAGTGATCACAAAAGCCTTAAGTACTTCTTCACCCAAAAGGATTTGCACATGAGACAGAGGAGATGGCTTGAGCTCATGAAGGATTATGACTGTGACATTCAGTATCATCCCGACAAAGCTAATGTAGTGGCAGATGCGTTGAGTCGGAAGGCACAGACTGTGTCACTCTCATACTTAGCAGTCAGCCCATCACTGGTACAAGAGGCGACTCTAATGGATGAAGCTCTCTTATATGAAGGAGCAACCTTAGAATTAGAACGTCAACCAGAAAACCTTAAATGGTTGACTGTATCCTTGATGGCTCTACAGGTGCATCCGACTATTAGGAAAGAGGTAATAAAGAAACAACCTTTGGATCCTGAAATATAGCGGATCAGAGTTAAGGTTCAACATCAAACAATGAACGACCCAAATTTTGTTTTAGCCAGTGATGGGGCATTGACGTTTCGAGGTAGATTGTGTTTACCCGATGATTTGGATATACAAGACATACGGTCCCACAAGCATGTGAAGTCCACATGAAGGACACATGGCTTGGAGCCCACATGTCATCCCTTATGTTTGTAATCTTTGGCTATTTAAAGCCTCTCAGTTAATGGATTTGGGCAGAGCCCGTTTGTGACGAACACCAGTGAGTAAGAATGGTATCAGAGCCTTACCCCTCCCCCTTCTTCGGCTAAGGTCCGTCTCCGGCGGCCGACCCTTCTCGGTTCGAACCTCTTGTAGTCCAACGAATGTTCTAGGCCACGCCCTATTGCAGGTTACTCCGTAGGTATAGTTCTCTGGTGACAGAGAAAGAACCTTTGAGCGATGGGATCTCAGGCCAAAGAGTGGCTGTTTTATACCCTGTAACGGCTCAGGTTGATCTGTCTCTGAGACCTTAACCTCCGGGGGTCCTGATCGGCCTCGACTAGGCATCCGTTGATCTACTTAAGTTTCACCGACGGGAAGTGCTGCTCGGATTTGGATTACCGCCCTCCTTACGGTATGTCTCTTTCCCGACGTTCTATGTCTTCTCGAAGTTCTTCTTCGTCTTCCTCTTCGACCCCTTCTTCTTCCCGGTCTTCCTCTTTTTCATCCATCGAGTCCCTTTATGAATTTGATTATCTTCCAGATGATCAAATCATCCCGTCAACCCCTTCCCCTCTGCTAAACCCATATACTGTCTTCCCAAAGAAGACTTCTTCTTCTGCTACCTGGAAAACCCTGTTAGCCCCTAGAAAGAAAACCCCTCCGGTAAAGGAACTTGTTCAGGCTTCCCGATGTGAACTCCATCACATCCCTGCCACCACAAAGGAACAACTGTTCACCTTGGAAATCCCGACTAATTTCATCCCTGATTGGCAAAACCAGGGTTATACCCATCTCCACTTTGGTGCAATCAAGTTTGCCCTTACTTTCCATGGCAGGAAAGGCCTTCCCGTGTTCTCCCGCATAGCCCTTCTCGACAGTCGCTTTCTCCGGTATGAACATGCCGTGGTTGCTACTGTTCAGACTACCCTGAACGCAGGAACAATCTTCCTTACGTTGTACCCAAACTTTAACATAGCCTTAGCAGATCCACTTCTTCCTTCAGCCCTAAAGTTTCAGATCCAAATTTCTGGATCTCCACTTGCCCCTACGGCTTTAGCAGGTACTATCCACTACCAGTTGGCTTATCGGTTACAAAACCATGCCTTTGATCTCTCGAAAAGCCATTCTGAGGATGCTCTATTCCTCTCGGTGGACTCTGCCCATGTTCCGAGCCTTACCTATGTACCAAGACAAATTCCAAGAGACGACCTCCTTCGTCTCCTACCTTCTTCTTGGGTTACGGCTTATGAACAGCAGATGGCTACCCAGCAACCTGCTCCCGTAGAACCCCTCCAGTCTACAGACCCACAGTTTATCACTCACCCTTCTGGTGAGGTTGAAATTAGGTTTCCTCCACCACAACCATTGCCAACACCTTTTCCGACCCAGTTTCAGGGTATGATTCAACAAGATAAGATTCCAATCAAATCTTTTGATGCTCATGGCAACCCTGTTTACTATTTCTCCGATCCGGTCTCTGGTCATAAATACTTTGACCTCTGCGACTGTGATGATTGTCTCCAAGACTCTGATGATGACGAACTCTATCACCCTAAAAGAAAGTCCTCCCAGACTATTCTCAGGGACCGATATGAGTCAGGAGATACCACAGTTGGCCCCTTAAGCACAGAAGCCCGGTATCCTTTTATGGTCAAATATGGAAACCCTCTTTCAGAACCCTCTTATGTTCCACCTCCTTCTCCGGTCTGTAAACCTCCTTCACCACCTAAACCATCGTCTCCTTTGGTTCCCCCTTGTTGTATGTATGCTCCAGGTTCTTCTTCTTCTTCTCCTGTGAAGAATTTCCCTGGTCCTACAGATTATGGTCCTGATTCTCATGGTGTCCGTCATGTTTGGAAAGTTAAACCTCCTATTCTCCCTTCTGGACAACCAAAAGAAATCTCTCCAGCTGAAGCAGCTCTTAATTGGCAAAATGAAAATGCCATAGTCCAAAACCAGTACTTGGAACGTATCCTTACTACCACCCAACACACCCATAGTACTGTTGGCCGGCATACTCAGTTGATTCAATCCTTGAAAACTGAGATGGATCAAGTCCATATGGAACTTGCTGGTATTGCCTCCTCGACTGCTGATACAGCTCAGGCTTTTGCCCTTATAGGCCAAAAGGAGAAACATCTACGGTTTCTTGAAGCCCAGTTGCACAGTTTACAACAGGCTCCACCTCAGGCCGCAACATCTAGTCGTCAGCAGCCTCTTCCATTAACAGTTCCCAGTATGGCTCCTCAAGATCCATTTGCCATGTATACTATCCCGGCTCCTCCGGTAGTTACATCCCAGCGCTCTTTTCCCCTTGAAGAATTGAAAGCCTTACAACGTCAGCAACGGAATCTGAACCCCAGGCAACAGCAACAACAGAAACAGAAAAACCCAGCCTTGGAAAAACCCTCTCCCCCGCAATTCCAACCATATCCTATGACTGTTTCTTATCCCGCACCTACACCACCTATCCCAAGCTATCCATCACCCTTACCTTCACCCTTACCTTCACCTTCACCTTCTCCACCTCGAACCAAACCTAAATATCCTCCTATAGGAGCCATAACCCCTTCCGGTGATGATGTCCTCACAGATCTCCTCACCACTTTAGCCCTCCAAGATCCCACACCTGTCCCTTCTTTTATGAATACAGGCCAAGATCCTCCAGCTCCATATCCTGCACCTCCTACTGTTGATGAGATGGATGGTGATCAGGATGACCCTATGGTCCATAATCCTGATGACCCTATGGTCCATAATCCTGAACCTGCACCACAGCCCCCTCCAACATATGCTCCATTCTCAAACCAAGACCCCAAACAGTTCTTCACCTTGGATGATGTCCATGTCTCTAAGTGGGCTTCTAAGTTTGCTGATTTCCATGCCTGGATTAATGCTGAACTTTTACAAGAAGGTGCTACATCAGTCAGTGTTCTGACTAAGTTTGTTGCCAGACTTCAAGGAAAACTCAGGGAATGGTATTTAGCTCTTGGTGGTTATCGGCAATTACAACTTGTCCAACTCCCTGAAGGCCAGTTCATTACAGTCTTATATCAAGAATTCCTTGGTCCTGTCTCGAATGATATCACAAAGGCTCGTGAAGAGTTTTTACAGCTCAAGTGTTGTTCTCTGGCTCGTCCAGATCTTGACAAACACTATATTCGTATGACAGCCCGATTCCATAAGATTGGTGGCCTTGATGATGAGAACCTCAAGCAGATCTTCCTCAACTCACTTCCAGATCCCCTTGGTGCTGATACTCTGCAGTTTCTTCGAAACCAGAACATTGCTCTCGCTTCTTGCAGCATCGGCTCCTTATACAGCTTTGCTCTCACAGCTCTTGACAAACTCTGTAATGTCAAGAAAATCTGGAAAGAATTACAGTCCAAGTCTGACAAAGTGTCATCAGCCTGTGACACTTCCTGGATGAAAATCAAATGTAAAGGTTCTGATCACAACTGTGATTGTCCGACAAAGAAGCCTTTCCACCACAAGCAATTCTTTCACTCCTCCAGAAAGCACAAGAAACGTTTTCCGTTTAAGCCATCCCGGTATAAACGGTTTAAACCACAGTGGAAATTCCTTCGGAAAAAACAGTTTCGAGGGAAAACCAAAAATACTTCTTGCTTCATCTGTGGAAAAGATGGACATTTCGCAAGAAATTGTCCTAATAAAAGTAAGAAAGACAAGGTGCTACATATGCTTGCCTCCCTCCATCATGATGATCTACAAGATGCTGATCTTGAATCTCTGTATTCCTTAGATGCAGAGCCTACGGATCTCTCCCTTTTTGCTATTGACTATCCAGATGAGGTTGATCCCCAACACCTCACAGACTCAGACCCAGAGTCTTCCTTCTCCGAGTCCGAGGATTCAGATCCCCTCTACCAGGTCATCCCTTTCCTTTCCAAGGAAAAGGAACCAACTCCTCTTCCCTGTCAGTCTATTACCTTACCGCATGCAGCAGTAACATTAATCCCAGAACCATATGCTAAACCCGTCCATCTAATAGCCTTTTTAGATACAGGTGCTGCAACAACCATTTTGTCCCCAAAGGTCCTTCCCAACCATTTCTGGAAACCTCAAGTCCCTGCTTTGCCATTTTTAGCAGCTAATGGTGAAACCTTCTATATCACCTTAGTTACTAAAAAACCCATTAAAGTTCAACTTCTTCCAACCCTTTCTTTCTCCCATGTTATGTTAGGATCCCAGTATCCTGGAAAAGACCTCATCATAGGTTTTGATGTCCTGAGTCATCTTCCCCTGAAATGGACTCAGCAAGGTCTTGTGTATAAACAACAACTTCTCCCCTGGTCCCCTTTTTCTAACATTTTTTTTGCAGGAACAGGTCCCACTTTGTTTGATGAATTTAAAGGAAAACTTCTGCAAACCTCTTGTGCAGATTCTCATACAGAATTCCTGACAAAGTGTACACATCCCCTCTGGCAGAATTCAAAGTTCTTCATCTCCTTACCCTTTAAGAAGAATGAAGATATCAATCCAACAAAGGCCAGTCACCCTGGAATGCCCCCTGAACATTTGACACTTGCCGTCCAGGAGCTTCGTCAATTACAAGCTCAAGGTTTACTTGAACCTACGGTGTCTCCCTGGGCATGTCAGGCTTTTTATGTGAACAAAAGAACAGAACAGATCCGTGGAAAAATGCGAATGGTTATTAATTATCGGCCCCTGAACTTTTTTCTGGCTGATGATAAATTTCCATTACCAACCCGTCCTGCTCTGTTACTTCAGTTAGCCTCAGCAACTGTCTTCTC
>NC_056558.1:16178733-16263118 GCF_013358625.1 Macadamia integrifolia
GAGTTTCTTCCTCAACAAATCAGACACACGTCTGTTCTCCATCAACTATTGAGAAAGAATGCTCCTCCCTGGTCTCCTGAACATACTGCAGCAGTTCATGCTTTGAAGCAGTTAACTACAAGACTTCCCTGTTTACAGATTCCTTCTGATGGACGTAGGATTCTCCAAACAGATGCTAGTGATACTCACTGGGGTGCAGTTCTCCTTGAAGAACACACCGATTCTACAAGAACAGTTTGTGGTTACAAGAGTGGCTCATTCAAAACCTCTGAAGCCCATTATCACTCCACTTTCAAGGAAATTCTTGCAGTTCGACGCGGCATTGAAAAGTTCCAGTTTCATCTCATTGGCCACAGGTTCCTTATTGAACTGGACATGTTAAGCTTCCCCCGAATGCTTGAGTTCCGTCAGAAACAGCTTCCGAATGATCAATTACTCCGGTGGGCTCAATGGTTTTCAAAGTGGTCCTTTGACATCAAACACATCAAAGGAAAAGAAAATGTCTTGGCAGACTTCTTGTCCCGACCAACCTCTACCTTTTCAGTCATCCCACTCCTATACCCTCTAACTCCAGGAGCTTCATCTTCCTCCTCCTCACCCACACCACAACCTTCCCCTGGCCACAACCTCTGTTGTCATTTCCCCCCTTATCTTCCTCCTGAAATTCTTCAAACCTTAACCTATAAAGCCATCCTTACCTACAGTAAGCTCACAGCCATCCAGCTTCTCAGAATAGCCCTTCGACAAGAAGGTCTTTTTCTTGCTGGTTCTTCCTGCCACCCAGACTTCCCCTTTCTTACAGTCTTTACCTTTAATTCCTACCATGACCTACAGGAACTACCCCTGATATATAAATGCATCCTCTGGCATTTATGTATAGCATACTCCATCGCCATCAGTTTTCCTCTTCAAGCTATTCATGGCATATGTTCTCGATGGTGTGATCCTATACACCCGCACCAGCCAAACCGCCCTATCCTCCAGTTTCTACAGCTCTTTGCTCCCATGGAAACTTGGTTGGATCTCTTCACCTCTCTTCTCCCACTAGAAGATTCCCCTGATATACCTATGCACCACACTATTATCCTCTTTCATAGACCACCAGCAGTGCTCCAGATCACTGACCCTCCACATACCCTAAACCCCTGCCATTTCATTAATTACACAACAGACTACCATGTGTATGGAACAAAGCCCTATACTCTCTTCATCAATCGCCGACAACATAGATCAGAATGGCGACAATTTCTTCATACCATGTGCCAAGTCAATGATACTCAGCCCCATCAAGTTCCAGCTCCTCTTCTCCAGACTGTTGACTCTGCTTGGGAACTTCATCAGAACGGTCGTCTTCCTTGTCCTCGACTGATCCCTCTTATGGACGCATATGACGACTGGCTCATTGATACGGCTGCCTTCTACCCATACAGCAGTTCGTCAGATCCTGATACGGATTAGTATAGTACTAGTATGTGGTATGTAGTTTGTAGTATGTGGTATGTAGTTTGTATGTATGTATGTAGTTTGTATGTATGTATGTAGTTTGTATGTATGCCGACACTCCCGACATACGGTCCCACAAGCATGTGAAGTCCACATGAAGGACACATGGCTTGGAGCCCACATGTCATCCCTTATGTTTGTAATCTTTGGCTATTTAAAGCCTCTCAGTTAATGGATTTGGGCAGAGCCCGTTTGTGACGAACACCAGTGAGTAAGAATGGTATCAGAGCCTTACCCCTCCCCCTTCTTCGGCTAAGGTCCGTCTCCGGCGGCCGACCCTTCTCGGTTCGAACCTCTTGTAGTCCAACGAATGTTCTAGGCCACGCCCTATTGCAGGTTACTCCGTAGGTATAGTTCTCTGGTGACAGAGAAAGAACCTTTGAGCGATGGGATCTCAGGCCAAAGAGTGGCTGTTTTATACCCTGTAACGGCTCAGGTTGATCTGTCTCTGAGACCTTAACCTCCGGGGGTCCTGATCGGCCTCGACTAGGCATCCGTTGATCTACTTAAGTTTCACCGACGGGAAGTGCTGCTCGGATTTGGATTACCGCCCTCCTTACGGTATGTCTCTTTCCCGACGTTCTATGTCTTCTCGAAGTTCTTCTTCGTCTTCCTCTTCGACCCCTTCTTCTTCCCGGTCTTCCTCTTTTTCATCCATCGAGTCCCTTTATGAATTTGATTATCTTCCAGATGATCAAATCATCCCGTCAACCCCTTCCCCTCTGCTAAACCCATATACTGTCTTCCCAAAGAAGACTTCTTCTTCTGCTACCTGGAAAACCCTGTTAGCCCCTAGAAAGAAAACCCCTCCGGTAAAGGAACTTGTTCAGGCTTCCCGATGTGAACTCCATCACATCCCTGCCACCACAAAGGAACAACTGTTCACCTTGGAAATCCCGACTAATTTCATCCCTGATTGGCAAAACCAGGGTTATACCCATCTCCACTTTGGTGCAATCAAGTTTGCCCTTACTTTCCATGGCAGGAAAGGCCTTCCCGTGTTCTCCCGCATAGCCCTTCTCGACAGTCGCTTTCTCCGGTATGAACATGCCGTGGTTGCTACTGTTCAGACTACCCTGAACGCAGGAACAATCTTCCTTACGTTGTACCCAAACTTTAACATAGCCTTAGCAGATCCACTTCTTCCTTCAGCCCTAAAGTTTCAGATCCAAATCTCTGGATCTCCACTTGCCCCTACGGCTTTAGCAGGTACTATCCACTACCAGTTGGCTTATCGGTTACAAAACCATGCCTTTGATCTCTCGAAAAGCCATTCTGAGGATGCTCTATTCCTCTCGGTGGACTCTGCCCATGTTCCGAGCCTTACCTATGTACCAAGACAAATTCCAAGAGACGACCTCCTTCGTCTCCTACCTTCTTCTTGGGTTACGGCTTATGAACAGCAGATGGCTACCCAGCAACCTGCTCCCGTAGAACCCCTCCAGTCTACAGACCCACAGTTTATCACTCACCCTTCTGGTGAGGTTGAAATTAGGTTTCCTCCACCACAACCATTGCCAACACCTTTTCCGACCCAGTTTCAGGGTATGATTCAACAAGATAAGATTCCAATCAAATCTTTTGATGCTCATGGCAACCCTGTTTACTATTTCTCCGATCCGGTCTCTGGTCATAAATACTTTGACCTCTGCGACTGTGATGATTGTCTCCAAGACTCTGATGATGACGAACTCTATCACCCTAAAAGAAAGTCCTCCCAGACTATTCTCAGGGACCGATATGAGTCAGGAGATACCACAGTTGGCCCCTTAAGCACAGAAGCCCGGTATCCTTTTATGGTCAAATATGGAAACCCTCTTTCAGAACCCTCTTATGTTCCACCTCCTTCTCCGGTCTGTAAACCTCCTTCACCACCTAAACCATCGTCTCCTTTGGTTCCCCCTTGTTGTATGTATGCTCCAGGTTCTTCTTCTTCTTCTCCTGTGAAGAATTTCCCTGGTCCTACAGATTATGGTCCTGATTCTCATGGTGTCCGTCATGTTTGGAAAGTTAAACCTCCTATTCTCCCTTCTGGACAACCAAAAGAAATCTCTCCAGCTGAAGCAGCTCTTAATTGGCAAAATGAAAATGCCATAGTCCAAAACCAGTACTTGGAACGTATCCTTACTACCACCCAACACACCCATAGTACTGTTGGCCGGCATACTCAGTTGATTCAATCCTTGAAAACTGAGATGGATCAAGTCCATATGGAACTTGCTGGTATTGCCTCCTCGACTGCTGATACAGCTCAGGCTTTTGCCCTTATAGGCCAAAAGGAGAAACATCTACGGTTTCTTGAAGCCCAGTTGCACAGTTTACAACAGGCTCCACCTCAGGCCGCAACATCTAGTCGTCAGCAGCCTCTTCCATTAACAGTTCCCAGTATGGCTCCTCAAGATCCATTTGCCATGTATACTATCCCGGCTCCTCCGGTAGTTACATCCCAGCGCTCTTTTCCCCTTGAAGAATTGAAAGCCTTACAACGTCAGCAACGGAATCTGAACCCCAGGCAACAGCAACAACAGAAACAGAAAAACCCAGCCTTGGAAAAACCCTCTCCCCCGCAATTCCAACCATATCCTATGACTGTTTCTTATCCCGCACCTACACCACCTATCCAAAGCTATCCATCACCTTTACCTTCACCTTCACCTTCTCCACCTCGAACCAAACCTAAATATCCTCCTATAGGAGCCATAACCCCTTCCGGTGATGATGTCCTCACAGATCTCCTCACCACTTTAGCCCTCCAAGATCCCACACCTGTCCCTTCTTTTATGAATACAGGCCAAGATCCTCCAGCTCCATATCCTGCACCTCCTACTGTTGATGAGATGGATGGTGATCAGGATGACCCTATGGTCCATAATCCTGAACCTGCACCACAGCCCCCTCCAACATATGCTCCATTCTCAAACCAAGACCCCAAACAGTTCTTCACCTTGGATGATGCCCCTGTCTCTAAGTGGGCTTCTAAGTTTGCTGATTTCCATGCCTGGATTAATGCTGAACTTTTACAAGAAGGTGCTACATCAGTCAGTGTTCTGACTAAGTTTGTTGCCAGACTTCAAGGAAAACTCAGGGAATGGTATTTAGCTCTTGGTGGTTATCGGCAATTACAACTTGTCCAACTCCCTGAAGGCCAGTTCATTACAGTCTTATATCAAGAATTCCTTGGTCCTGTCTCGAATGATATCACAAAGGCTCGTGAAGAGTTTTTACAGCTCAAGTGTTGTTCTCTGGCTCGTCCAGATCTTGACAAACACTATATTCGTATGACAGACCGATTCCATAAGATTGGTGGCCTTGATGATGAGAACCTCAAGCAGATCTTCCTCAACTCACTTCCAGATCCCCTTGGTGCTGATACTCTGCAGTTTCTTCGAAACCAGAACATTGCTCTCGCTTCTTGCAGCATCGGCTCCTTATACAGCTTTGCTCTCACAGCTCTTGACAAACTCTGTAACGTCAAGAAAATCTGGAAAGAATTACAGTCCAAGTCTGACAAAGTGTCATCAGCCTGTGACACTTCCTGGATGAAAATCAAATGTAAAGGTTCTGATCACAACTGTGATTGTCCGACAAAGAAGCCTTTCCACCACAAGCAATTCTTTCACTCCTCCAGAAAGCACAAGAAACGTTTTCCGTTTAAGCCATCCCGGTATAAACGGTTTAAACCACAGTGGAAATTCCTTCGGAAAAAACAGTTTCGAGGGAAAACCAAAAATACTTCTTGCTTCATCTGTGGAAAAGATGGACATTTCGCAAGAAATTGTCCTAATAAAAGTAAGAAAGACAAGGTGCTACATATGCTTGCCTCCCTCCATCATGATGATCTACAAGATGCTGATCTTGAATCTCTGTATTCCTTAGATGCAGAGCCTACGGATCTCTCCCTTTTTGCTATTGACTATCCAGATGAGGTTGATCCCCAACACCTCACAGACTCAGACCCAGAGTCTTCCTTCTCCGAGTCCGAGGATTCAGATCCCCTCTACCAGGTCATCCCTTTCCTTTCCAAGGAAAAGGAACCAACTCCTCTTCCCTGTCAGTCTATTACCTTACCGCATGCAGCAGTAACATTAATCCCAGAACCATATGCTAAACCCGTCCATCTAATAGCCTTTTTAGATACAGGTGCTGCAACAACCATTTTGTCCCCAAAGGTCCTTCCCAACCATTTCTGGAAACCTCAAGTCCCTGCTTTGCCATTTTTAGCAGCTAATGGTGAAACCTTCTATATCACCTTAGTTACTAAAAAACCCATTAAAGTTCAACTTCTTCCAACCCTTTCTTTCTCCCATGTTATGTTAGGATCCCAGTATCCTGGAAAAGACCTCATCATAGGTTTTGATGTCCTGAGTCATCTTCCCCTGAAATGGACTCAGCAAGGTCTTGTGTATAAACAACAACTTCTCCCCTGGTCCCCTTTTTCTAACATTTTTTTTGCAGGAACAGGTCCCACTTTGTTTGATGAATTTAAAGGAAAACTTCTGCAAACCTCTTGTGCAGATTCTCATACAGAATTCCTGACAAAGTGTACACATCCCCTCTGGCAGAATTCAAAGTTCTTCATCTCCTTACCCTTTAAGAAGAATGAAGATATCAATCCAACAAAGGCCAGTCACCCTGGAATGCCCCCTGAACATTTGACACTTGCCGTCCAGGAGCTTCGTCAATTACAAGCTCAAGGTTTACTTGAACCTACGGTGTCTCCCTGGGCATGTCAGGCTTTTTATGTGAACAAAAGAACAGAACAGATCCGTGGAAAAATGCGAATGGTTATTAATTATCGGCCCCTGAACTTTTTTCTGGCTGATGATAAATTTCCATTACCAACCCGTCCTGCTCTGTTACTTCAGTTAGCCTCAGCAACTGTCTTCTCCAAGTTTGACCTAAAGGCCGGTTTTTGGCAACTTGGTATTATTCCTGATGATCGACCAAAGACAGCTTTTTGCGTCCCTGGTCACCATTTACAGTGGATAGTTATGCCTTTCGGTTTGAAGACGGCCCCATCAATCTTCCAGCGTGCCATGATGTAAATCTTTGCTCCTATACAAGATCAGGCCCTGATTTATATTGATGATATTCTTCTGTTTTCATCTACACAGGATGAACATTTACGCCTCCTTCAACACTTCCAGCAGATTGTTCAAGACTATGGAATCATGCTCTCCTCAAAGAAAATGCAGATTGGTGTCTCCACCATTGATTTTCTTGGAGTCACTATTACCAAAGGAACATATGAGCTTCAACCACATATTGCTACTTCTCTACAGCAATTTCCTGATGGACCATTGACAAAACATCAGGTCCAACAATTCCTTGGTATAGTCAACTATATGACTGAGTTTCTTCCTCAACAAATCAGACACACGTCTGTTCTCCATCAACTATTGAGAAAGAATGCTCCTCCCTGGTCTCCTGAACATACTGCAGCAGTTCATGCTTTGAAGCAGTTAACTACAAGACTTCCCTGTTTACAGATTCCTTCTGATGGACGTAGGATTCTCCAAACAGATGCTAGTGATACTCACTGGGGTGCAGTTCTCCTTGAAGAACACACCGATTCTACAAGAACAGTTTGTGGTTACAAGAGTGGCTCATTCAAAACCTCTGAAGCCCATTATCACTCCACTTTCAAGGAAATTCTTGCAGTTCGACGCGGCATTGAAAAGTTCCAGTTTCATCTCATTGGCCACAGGTTCCTTATTGAACTGGACATGTCAAGCTTCCCCCGAATGCTTGAGTTCCGTCAGAAACAGCTTCCGAATGATCAATTACTCCGGTGGGCTCAATGGTTTTCAAAGTGGTCCTTTNTAGGATTCTCCAAACAGATGCTAGTGATACTCACTGGGGTGCAGTTCTCTTAGAAGAAAACCTTGATTCTACAAGAACAGTCTGTGGTTACAAGAGTGGCTCATTCAAAACCTCTGAAGCCCATTATCACTCCACATTCAAGGAAATTCTTGCAGTACGCCGTGGCATTGAAAAGTTCCAGTTTCACCTCATTGGCCACAGGTTCCTCATTGAACTAGACATGTCAAGTTTTCCTCGAATGCTTGAGTTCAGACAGAAACAGCTCCCTAATGATCAACTGCTCCGGTGGGCTCAATGGTTCTTAAAGTGGTCCTTTGATATCAAACACATCAAAGGAAAAGAAAATGTCTTGGCAGACTTCCTTTCCCGACCATCGTCTACCTTTTCGGTCATTCCACTACTATACCCTCTAACTCCAGGAGCTTCATCTTCCTCCTCCTCAGCCACACCACTACCCAGTCCAAGCCATAACCTTTGCTGTAACATCCCTCCTTACCTCCCTCCTGAAATCCTTCACACCTTAACATATAAAGCCATCCTTACCTACAGCAAGCTCACAGCAATCCAGCTTCTCCAAATTGCCCTTCGACAAGAAGGTCTTTTCCTTGCTGGTTCTTCTTGCCATCCAGACTTCCCCTACCTCACAGTTTTCACCTTCAATTCCTTCCATGATCTACAGGAATTACCCCTAATATATAAATGCATGTTCTGGCATTTATGTACCGCCTACTCCATCGCCATCAGTTTTCCCCTTCAAGCCATTTATGGTATGTGTTCTCGATGGTGTGATCCCATACACCCTCACCAGCCTAACCGCCCTATCCTCCAGTTTCTACAGCTCTTTGCTCCTATGGAAACTTGGTTGGATCTCTTCACCTCTCTTCTCCCAGCAGATGATTCCCCTGATATACCCATGCACCACACCATTATCCTATTTCATAGACCTCCAGCAGTGCTCCAAATCACTGACCCTCCACATACTTTAAACCCCTGCCATTACATTGACCACACAACAGACTACCATGTGTATGGAACGAAGCCCTATACTCTCTTTATCAATCGCCGACAGCATAGATCAGAGTGGCGACAGTTTCTCCACACCATGTGCCAAGTCAATGATACACAACCCCATCAAGTTCCAGCTCCTCTTCTCCAGACCGTTGATTCTGCTTGGGAACTTCACCAGAACGGTCGTCTTCCTTGCCGTCGTCTCATACCCCTTATGGATGCCTATGACGATTGGCTCATAGATAAGGCAGCATTCTATCCGTACAGCAGTTCTTCGGATCCAGATACAAACATACACAATACAATACAATACAAACATACACAATACAAACATACACAATACAAACATACACAATACAATATCCATACAACACAATACTTAATCAGTATCTGGATCCAAAGAACTGCTGTACGGATAGAATGCTGCCTTATCTATGAGCCAATCGTCATAGGCATCCATAAGGGGTATGAGACAACGGCAAGGAAGACGACCGTTCTGGTGAAGTTCCCAAGCAGAATCAACGGTCTGGAGAAGAGGAGCTGGAACTTGATGGGGTTGTGTATCATTGACTTGGCACATGGTGTGGAGAAACTGTCGCCACTCTGATCTATGCTGTCGGCGATTGATAAAGAGAGTATAGGGCTTCGTTCCATACACATGGTAGTCTGTTGTGTGGTCAATGTAATGGCAGGGGTTTAAAGTATGTGGAGGGTCAGTGATTTGGAGCACTGCTGGAGGTCTATGAAATGGTGTGGCTGAGGAGGAGGAAGATGAAGCTCCTGGAGTTAGAGGGTATAGTAGTGGAATGACCGAAAAGGTAGACGATGGTCGGGAAAGGAAGTCTGCCAAGACATTTTCTTTTCCTTTGATGTGTTTGATATCAAAGGACCACTTTGAGAACCATTGAGCCCACCGGAGCAGTTGATCATTAGGGAGCTGTTTCTGTCTGAACTCAAGCATTCGAGGAAAACTTGACATGTCTAGTTCAATGAGGAACCTGTGGCCAATGAGGTGAAACTGGAACTTTTCAATGCCACGGCGTACTGCAAGAATTTCCTTGAATGTGGAGTGATAATGGGCTTCAGAGGTTTTGAATGAGCCACTCTTGTAACCACAGACTGTTCTTGTAGAATCAAGGTTTTCTTCTAAGAGAACTGCACCCCAGTGAGTATCACTAGCATCTGTTTGGAGAATCCTACGCCCATCAGAAGGAATCTGTAAACAGGAGAGTCTTGTAGTTAACTGCTTCAAAGCTTGAATAGCTGCAGAATGTTCAGAAGACCAGGGAGGAGCATTCTTTCTCAATAGTTGATGAAGGACAGACGTGTGTCTGATTTGTTGAGGAAGAAACTCAGTCATGTAGTTGACTATACCAAGGAACTGCTGGACCTGTTGTTTTGTCAGAGGACCATCAGGGAATTGCTGTAGAGAAGTAGCAATATGTGGCTGAAGTTCGTATGTTCCTTTAGTAATAGTGACGCCAAGAAAATCAATGGTCGAGACACCAATCTGCATTTTCTTTGGGGAGAGCATGATTCCATAGTCTTGAACAATCTGCTGGAACTGTTGAAGGAGGTGTAAATGTTCATCCTGGGTAGATGAAAACAGAAGAATATCATCAATATAAATCAGGGCCTGTTCTTGAATAGGAGCAAAGATTTACATCATGGCACGCTGGAATATTGATGGAGCCGTCTTCAATCCAAAAGGCATAACTGTCCACTGTAAATGATGACCAGGGACGCAAAAGGCTGTCTTTGGTCTATCTTCAGGAATAATACCAAGTTGCCAAAAACCTGCTTTCAGATCGAACTTGGAGAAGACAGTTGCTGAGGCTAACTGAAGTAACAGAGCAGGACGGGTTGGTAATGGAAATTTATCATCAGCCAGGAAAAAGTTCAGAGGCCGATAATTAATAACCATTCTCATTTTTCCACGGATCTGTTCTGTTCTTTTGTTCACATAGAACGCCTGACATGCCCATGGAGACACAGTAGGTTCAAGGAGCCCTTGAGCCTGTAATTGAGTAAGTTCTTGGACTGCAAGTGTCAAATGTTCAGGGGGCATTCCGGGATGACTGGATTTTGTTGGATTAACATCTTCATTCTTCTTAAACGGTAAAGAGATGAAGAACTGTGAATTCTGCCAGAGAGGATGTGTGCACTTTGTCAGGAACTCAGTATGAGAGTCTGCACAAGAGGTTTGCAGAAGTTTTCCTTTAAAATCATCGAATAACGTAGGACCTGTTCCTGCAAGAAATATGTTAGAAAAAGGGGACCAGGGGAGCAGTTGCTGTTTATACACAAGACCTTGAGGAGTCCATTTCAGGGGAAGGTGACTGAGGACATCAAAACCTATAATAAGGTCTTTACCGGGACACTGGGATCCTAACATAACATGGGAGAAAGAAAGGGTTGGAAGGAGTTGGATTTTAATGGGTTTTCTAGTAACTAGGGTGATATAGAAGGTTTCACCATTAGCTGCGAAAAATGGTAATGGAGGGACTTGAGGTTTCCAAAATTGGTTGGGAAGGACTTTTGGGGACAAAATGGTTGTTGCAGCACCTGTATCCATAAAAGCTATGAGATGTATTGGTTTAGCATATGGTTCAGGAATAAGGGTTACTGCCGCATGGGGTAAGGAGATAGACTGACACGGAAGAGGTGTTGGGTCTTTGTGCTGGGAAAGGAAAGGGATGACCTGGTAGAGGGGATCTGATTCCTCGGACTCGGAATAGGAAGACTCTGGGTCTGAGTCTGTGAGGTGTTGGGGATCAACCTCATCTGGGTAATCAATCGCAAAGAGGGAGAGATCCGTAGGCTCTGCATCTAAGGAATACAGAGATTCGAGATCAGCATCTTGTAGATCATCATGATGGAGGGATGCAAGCATATGCAGCACCTTGTCCTTCTTACTTCTGTTAGGACAGTTTTTTTCAAAATGTCCATTTTTTCCACAGATGAAGCAAGAAGTATTCTTGGATTTCCCACGGAATTGTTTTTTCCGAAGGAATTTCCACTGCGGTTTAAACCGTTTGTACCGAGAAGGCTTAAACGGAAACCGTTTCTTGTGCTTTCTGGAAGAACGAAAGAACTGCTTGTGATGGAACTGCTTCTTTATCGGACAGTCACAGTTGTGATCCGAACCTTTGCACTTAATCTTCATCCAGGACGTGTCACAGGCAGAGGACACTTTATCGGACTTGGACTGTAATTCTTTCCAGATTTTCTTGACATTGCACAGTTTGTCAAGAGCTGTGAGAGCAAAGCTGTATAGGGATCCAATACTGCAGGATGCCAGAGCAATGTTCTGATTGCGTAGGAACTGCAGGGTATCAGCACCAAGAGGATCTGGAAGGGAATTCAGGAAGATCTGCTTGAGGTTCTCATCATCAAGGCCACCAATCTTATGGAATCTGTCTGTCATGCGCACATAGTGTTTGTCGAGATCTGGACGAGCCAGAGAACAACACTTGAGCTGTAAAAACTCTTCACGAGCTTTGATAACATCATTGGAGACAGGACCGAGGGATTCTTGATATAAGACTGTAATGAACTGGCCTTCAGGTAGTTGTACAAGCTGTAATTGTCGATAACCACCAAGAGCTAAATACCATTCCCTGAGTTTTCCTTGAAGGCGTGCAACAAACTTAGTCAGAACACTGACTGATGTAGCACCTTCTTGTAGAAGTTCAGCATTAATCCAGGCATGGAAATCAGCAAACTTAGATGCCCATTTAGAGACAGGGACATCATCCAAGGTAAAGAACTGTTTAGGGTCTTTGTTTGAGAATGGGGCATATGTTGGAGGGGGCTGTGGTGCAGGTTCAGGATTATGGACCATAGGGTCTTCCTGATCACCATCCATCTCATCAACAGTAGGAGGTGCAGGATATGGACCAGGGGGATCTTGGCCTGTGTTCATGAAGGAAGGGACAGGTGTAGGGTCATGGAGAGCTAGAGTGGTGAGAAGATCTGTGAGGACATCATCACCGGAGGGAGTTATGGCACCAATAGGAGGATATTTGGGTTTGGTTCGAGGTGGAGAGGGTGAAGGTGAAGGTGATGGATAGGGAGGAATAGGTGGTGTGGGTGCAGGATAGGAAACAGCCATAGGATATGGTTGAAACTGGGGAGGTGAAGGTGTTTCCAACAGGGGGTTTATGATAGGGTGTTTTTGTTTCTGTTGCTGTTGCCTGGGGTTCAGATTCTGTTGCTGACGTTGTAATGCCTTTAATTCTTCAAGGGGGAAAGATCTCTGAGAAGCTACCGGGGGAGCCGGTATGGTATAGACGGCAAAAGGATCTTGAGGAGCCATACTGGGAACTGTCAAGGGAAGAGGCTGCTGTCGACTGGATGTTGCTGCCTGAGGTGGAGCTTGTTGAAGGCTGTGAAGCTGGGCTTCAAGAAACCTCAGATGTTTCTCTTTTTGGCCTATAATAGCAAAAGCCTGAGCTGTGTCAGCAGTCGAAGAAGCGATACCAGCAAGTTCCATATGGACTTGATCCATCTCAGTTTTCAAGGATTGAATTAACTGAGTATGCCGGCCAACAGTACTATGAGTAGAAGAAGATCCTGGAGCATACATGCAGCAAGGGGGGACCATAGGAGAGGGTGGTATAACGGGTGGAGGAGGTTTACAAACCGGAGTAGAAGGTGGAACATAAGGTGGTTCCAGAGGAGGGTTTCCATACTTAACCATAAAGGAGTACCGGGCTTCAGTGCTTAAGGGACCAACGGTGGTATCTCCTGACTCATATCGTTCCCTAAGAAGAGTCTGGGAGGACTTTCTTTTAGGACGATAAGTTTCTTCATCATTAGAGGTCTGGAGACAATCATCACAGTCACAGAGGTCAAAGTACTTATGACCGGAGACTGGATCGGAGAAATAGTAAACTGGGTCTCCTTGAGCATCAAAAGATTTGATTGGGATTTTCTTTTGGGAAATCATGCCCTGAAACCGAGTAGGAAAAGGAGTAGGTAATGGTTGTGGAGGAGGAAACCTGATTTCAACCTCACCAGAAGGGTGACGGATGTACTGCGGGTCTGTAGACTGGAGGGGTTCAACCGGAGCAGGTTGCTGGGAAGCCATCTGCTGTTCATAAGCCGTAACCCAAGAAGAGGGAAGGAGACGAAGAAGTTCATCTCGAGAAATTTGTCTTGGGACATGGGTAAGGCTAGGAACATGGTCAGAATCCACTGAGAGGAATAGAGCATCCTCAGAATGTCCTGTGAACAGATCAAAGGCATGGTTTTGTAACCGATAAGCCATTTGATAGTGGATGGTTCCTGCTAAAGCCGTAGGGGCAAGGGGAGAACCAGAGATCTGGATCTGGAACTTTAACGCGGTAGGGAGAAGAGGGTCTGCTAAGGGAACATTAAAGTTCGGGTACAGAGTAAGGAAGACGGTTCCTGCGTTCAAGGTGGTCTGGACAGTAGAACAAACAGCATGTTCATACCGGAGGAAACGAATGTCGAGAAGAGCAATACGTGAGACCACGGGAAGGCCTTTCCTGCCATGGAAAGTAAGGGCAAATTTAATTGCACCTAAGTGGAGATGGGTATAACCCTGGTTTTGCCAATCAGGGATGAGAGAGGTCGGGATCTCCAAAGTGAACAGTTGTTCTTTATCAGTGGCAGGGATGTGATATAGTTCACATCGGGAAGCCTGAACAAGTTCTTTAACCGGAGGGGTTTTCTTCCTAGGGGCCAGAAGGGATTTCCAGGTAGCAGAAGAAGAAGTCTTCTTTGGGAAGACAGTATAAGGGTTCAGTAAAGGAGAAGGGGTTGACGGAATAATTTGATCCTCAGGGAGATAATCAAATTCGTATAAGGACTCGATGGAGGAAAAAGAAGATGACCGGGAAGAAGAAGGGGAAGTAGAAGAAGAAGAACTTCGAGAAGAAGTTGAACGGCGAGAAAGAGACATATCGTAATGAAGGCTTTGAATCCAAATCCGAGCAGCATCTCCCGTCAGTGAAACTCAATTAGATCAACGGATGCCTAGTCGAGGCCGATCAGGACCCCCGGAGTCCAAGATCTCAGAGACAGATCAACCTGAGCCGTTACAGGGTATAAAACAGCCACTCCTTGGCCTGAGAACCCATCGCTCAAAGGTTCTTTTTCTGTCACCAGAGAACCGGAACTACGGAGTAACCTGCAATAGGGCGTGGCCTAGAACATCAGTTGGACTAAGAGAGGTTCGAACCGAGAAGGGGAGCCACCGGAGACGGACCTTAGCCGGAGAAAGGGGAGGGGATTGGCTCTGATACCATTCTTATCTGATTAACGAATACCCTTTTACTGGAAGGGATGGTATACACGAATACCCTTTGTGTAACGAATACCCGGGGAATGGCTCGTTCCGTCATTTGTGTAATTGAGTAAGTTCTTGGACACGCCCTATTGCAGGTTACTCCGTAGTTCCGGTTCTCTGGTGACAGAGAAAGAACCTTTGAGCGATGGGTTCTCAGGCCAAGGAGTGGCTGTTTTATACCCTGTAACGGCTCAGGTTGATCTGTCTCTGAGATCTTGGACTCCGGGGGTCCTGATCGGCCTCGACTAGGCATCCGTTGATCTAATTGAGTTTCACTGACGGGAGATGCTGCTCGGATTTGGATTCAAAGCCTTCATTACGATATGTCTCTTTCTCGCCGTTCAACTTCTTCTCGAAGTTCTTCTTCTTCTACTTCCCCTTCTTCTTCCCGGTCATCTTCTTTTTCCTCCATCGAGTCCTTATACGAATTTGATTATCTCCCTGAGGATCAAATTATTCCGTCAACCCCTTCTCCTTTACTGAACCCTTATACTGTCTTCCCAAAGAAGACTTCTTCTTCTGCTACCTGGAAATCCCTTCTGGCCCCTAGGAAGAAAACCCCTCCGGTTAAAGAACTTGTTCAGGCTTCCCGATGTGAACTATATCACATCCCTGCCACTGATAAAGAACAACTGGTCACTTTGGAGATCCCGACCTCTCTCATCCCTGATTGGCAAAACCAGGGTTATACCCATCTCCACTTAGGTGCAATTAAATTTGCCCTTACTTTCCATGGCAGGAAAGGCCTTCCCGTGGTCTCACGTATTGCTCTTCTCGACATTCGTTTCCTCCGGTATGAACATGCTGTTTGTTCTACTGTCCAGACCACCTTGAACGCAGGAACCGTCTTCCTTACTCTGTACCCGAACTTTAATGTTCCCTTAGCAGACCCTCTTCTCCCTACCGCGTTAAAGTTCCAGATCCAGATCTCTGGTTCTCCCCTTGCCCCTACGGCTTTAGAAGGAACCATCCACTATCAAATGGCTTATCGGTTACAAAACCATGCCTTTGATCTGTTCACAGGACATTCTGAGGATGCTCTATTCCTCTCAGTGGATTCTGACCATGTTCCTAGCCTTACCCATGTCCCAAGACAAATTTCTCGAGATGAACTTCTTCGTCTCCTTCCCTCTTCTTGGGTTACGGCTTATGAACAGCAGATGGCTTCCCAGCAACCTGCTCCGATTGAACCCCTCCAGTCTACAGACCCGCAGTACATCCGTCACCCTTCTGGTGAGGTTGAAATCAGGTTTCCTCCTCCACAACCATTACCTACTCCTTTTCCTACTCGGTTTCAGGGCATGATTTCCCAAGAGAAAATCCCAATCAAATCTTTTGATGCTCAAGGAGACCCAGTTTACTATTTCTCCGATCCAGTCTCCGGTCATAAGTACTTTGACCTCTGTGACTGTGATGATTGTCTCCAGACCTCTGATGATGAAGAAACTTATCGTCCTAAAAGAAAGTCCTCCCAGACTCTTCTTAGGGAACGATATGAGTCAGGAGATACCACCGTTGGTCCCTTAAGCACTGAAGCCCGGTACTCCTTTATGGTTAAGTATGGAAACCCTCCTCTGGAACCACCTTATGTTCCACCTTCTACTCCGGTTTGTAAACCTCCTCCACCCGTTATACCACCCTCTCCTATGGTCCCCCCTTGCTGCATGTATGCTCCAGGATCTTCTTCTTCTTCTCCTATGAAGAATTTTCCTGGTCCTACAGATTATGGTCCTGATTCTCACGGTATCCGTCATGTTTGGAAAGTTAAACCACCCATTCTCCCTTCTGGACAACCAAAAGAGATCTCCCCCGCTGAAGCAGCTCTTAATTGGCAAAATGAAAATGCCATAGTCCAAAACCAGTACTTGGAGCGCATTCTTGCTACTACTCAGCACACTCATAGTACTGTTGGCCGGCATACTCAGTTAATTCAATCCTTGAAAACTGAGATGGATCAAGTCCATATGGAACTTGCTGGTATCGCTTCTTCGACTGCTGACACAGCTCAGGCTTTTGCTATTATAGGCCAAAAAGAGAAACATCTGAGGTTTCTTGAAGCCCAGCTTCACAGCCTTCAACAAGCTCCATCTCAGGCAGCAACATCCAGTCGACAGCAGCCTCTTCCCTTGACAGTTCCCAGTATGGCTCCTCAAGATCCTTTTGCCGTCTATACCATACCGGCTCCCCCGGTAGCTTCTCAGAGATCTTTCCCCCTTGAAGAATTAAAGGCATTACAACGTCAGCAACGGAATCTGAACCCCAGGCAACAGCAACAGAAACAAAAACACCCTATCATAAACCCCCTGTTGGAAACACCTTCACCTCCCCAGTTTCAACCATATCCTATGGCTGTTTCCTATCCTGCACCCACACCACCTATTCCTACCTATCCATCACCTTCACCTCCACCCTCTCCACCTCGAACCAAACCCAAATATCCTCCTATTGGTGCCATAACTCCCTCCGGTGATGATGTCCTCACAGATCTTCTCACCACTCTAGCTCTCCATGACCCTACACCTGTCCCTTCCTTCATGAACACAGGCCAAGATCCCCCTGGTCCATATCCTGCACCTCCTACTGTTGATGAGATGGATGGTGATCAGGAAGACCCTATGGTCCATAATCCTGAACCTGCACCACAGCCCCCTCCAACATATGCCCCATTCTCAAACCAAGACCCTAAACAGTTCTTTACCTTGGATGATGTCCCTGTCTCTAAATGGGCATCTAAGTTTGCTGATTTCCATGCCTGGATTAATGCTGAACTTCTACAAGAAGGTGCTACATCAGTCAGTGTTCTGACTAAGTTTGTTACACGCCTTCAAGGAAAACTCAGGGAATGGTATTTAGCTCTTGGTGGTTATCGACAATTACAGCTTGTACAACTACCTGAAGGCCAGTTCATTACAGTCTTATATCAAGAATTCCTTGGTCCTGTCTCCAATGATGTTATCAAAGCTCGTGAAGAGTTTTTACAGCTCAAGTGTTGTTCTCTGGCTCGTCCAGATCTCGACAAACACTATGTGCGCATGACAGACAGATTCCATAAGATTGGTGGCCTTGATGATGAGACCCTCAAGCAGATCTTCCTGAATTCCCTTCCAGATCCTCTTGGTGCTGATACCCTGCAGTTCCTACGCAATCAGAACATTGCTCTGGCATCCTGCAGTATTGGATCCCTATACAGCTTTGCTCTCACAGCTCTTGACAAACTGTGCAATGTCAAGAAAATCTGGAAAGAATTACAGTCCAAGTCCGATAAAGTGTCCTCTGCCTGTGACACGTCCTGGATGAAGATTAAGTGCAAAGGTTCGGATCACAACTGTGACTGCCCGACAAAGAAGCAGTTCCATCACAAGCAGTTCTTTCGTTCTTCCAGAAAGCACAAGAAACGGTTTCCGTTTAAGCCTTCTCGGTACAAACGGTTTAAACCGCAGTGGAAATTCCTTCGGAAAAAACAATTCCGTGGGAAATCCAAGAATACTTCTTGCTTCATCTGTGGAAAAAATGGACATTTTGCAAAAAACTGTCCTAACAGAAGTAAGAAGGACAAGGTGCTGCATATACTTGCATCCCTCCATCATGATGATCTACAAGATGCTGATCTCGAATCTCTGTATTCCTTAGATGCAGAGCCTACGGATCTCTCCCTCTTTGCGATTGATTACCCAGATGAGGTTGATCCCCAACACCTCACAGACTCAGACCCAGAGTCTTCCTATTCCGAGTCCGAGGAATCAGATCCCCTCTACCAGGTCATCCCTTTCCTTTCCCAGCACAAAGACCCAACACCTCTTCCGTGTCAGTCTATCTCCTTACCCCATGCGGCAGTAACCCTTATTCCTGAACCATATGCTAAACCAATACATCTCATAGCTTTTATGGATACAGGTGCTGCAACAACCATTTTGTCCCCAAAAGTCCTTCCCAACCATTTTTGGAAACCTCAAGTCCCTCCATTACCATTTTTAGCAGCTAATGGTGAAACCTTCTATATCACCCTAGTTACTAGAAAACCTATTAAAATCCAACTCCTTCCAACCCTTTCTTTCTCCCATGTTATGTTAGGATCCCAGTGTCCCGGTAAAGACCTTATTATAGGTTTTGATGTCCTCAGTCACCTTCCCCTGAAATGGACTCCTCAAGGTCTTGTGTATAAACAGCAACTGCTCCCCTGGTCCCCTTTTTCTAACATATTTCTTACAGGAACAGGTCCTACGTTATTCGATGATTTTAAAGGAAAACTTCTGCAAACCTCTTGTGCAGACTCTCATACTGAGTTCCTGACAAAGTGCACACATCCTCTCTGGCAGAATTCACAGTTCTTCATCTCTTTACCGTTTAAGAAGAATGAAGATGTTAATCCAACAAAAGCCAGTCATCCCGGAATGCCCCCTGAACATTTGACACTTGCAGTCCAAGAACTTACTCAATTACAGGCTCAAGGGCTCCTTGAACCTACTGTGTCTCCATGGGCATGTCAGGCGTTCTATGTGAACAAAAGAACAGAACAGATCCGTGGAAAAATGAGAATGGTTATTAATTATCGGCCTCTGAACTTTTTCCTGGCTGATGATAAATTTCCATTACCAACCCGTCCTGCTCTGTTACTTCAGTTAGCCTCAGCAACTGTCTTCTCCAAGTTCGATCTGAAAGCAGGTTTTTGGCAACTTGGTATTATTCCTGAAGATAGACCAAAGACAGCCTTTTGCGTCCCTGGTCATCATTTACAGTGGACAGTTATGCCTTTTGGATTGATATATGGCTCCATCAATATTCCAGCGTGCCATGATGCAAATCTTTGCTCCTATTCAAGAACAGGCCCTGATTTATATTGATGATATTCTTCTGTTTTCATCTACCCAGGATGAACATTTACGCCTCCTTCAACAGTTCCAGCAGATTGTTCAAGACTATGGAATCATGCTCTCCCCAAAGAAAATGCAGATTGGTGTCTCGACCATTGATTTTCTTGGCGTCACTATTACTAAAGGAACATACGAACTTCAGCCACATATTGCTACTTCTCTACAGCAATTCCCTGATGGTCCTCTGACAAAACAACACGTCCAGCAGTTCCTTGGTATAGTCAACTACATGACTGAGTTTCTTCCTCAACAAATCAGACACACGTCTGTCCTTCATCAACTATTGAGAAAGAATGCTCCTCCCTGGTCTTCTGAACATTCTGCAGCTATTCAAGCTTTGAAGCAGTTAACTACAAGACTCTCCTGTTTACAGATTCCTTCTGATGGGCGTAGGATTCTCCAAAGAGATGCTAGTGATACTCACTGGGGTGCAGTTCTCTTAGAAGAAAACCTTGATTCTACAAGAACAGTCTGTGGTTACAAGAGTGGCTCATTCAAAACCTCTGAAGCCCATTATCACTCCACATTCAAGGAAATTCTTGCAGTACGCCGTGGCATTGAAAAGTTCCAGTTTCACCTCATTGGCCACAGGTTCCTCATTGAACTAGACATGTCAAGTTTTCCTCGAATGCTTGAGTTCAGACAGAAACAGCTCCCTAATGATCAACTGCTCCGGTGGGCTCAATGGTTCTCAAAGTGGTCCTTTGATATCAAACACATCAAAGGAAAAGAAAATGTCTTGGCAGACTTCCTTTCCTGGACATCGTCTACCTTTTCGGTCATTCCACTACTATACCCTCTAACTCCAGGAGCTTCATCTTCCTCCTCCTCAGCCACACCACTACCCAGTCCAAGCCATAACCTTTGCTGTAACATCCCTCTTTACCTCCCTCCTGAAATCCTTCACACCTTAACATATAAAGCCATCCTTACCTACAGCAAGCTCACAGCAATCCAGCTTCTCCAAATTGCCCTTCGACAAGAAGGTCTTTTCCTTGCTGGTTCTTCTTGCCATCCAGACTTCCCCTACCTCACAGTTTTCACCTTCAATTCCTTCCATGATCTACAGGAATTACCCCTAATATATAAATGCATATTCTGGCATTTATGTACCGCCATCGCCATCAGTTTTCCCCTTCAAGCCATTTATGGTATGTGTTCTCGATGGTGTGATCCCATACACCCTCACCAGCCTAACCGCCCTATCCTCCAGTTTCTACAGCTCTTTGCTCCTATGGAAACTTGGTTGGATCTCTTCACCTCTCTTCTCCCAGCAGATGATTCCCCTGATATACCCATGCACCACACCATTATCCTATTTCATAGACCTCCAGCAGTGCTCCAAATCACTGACCCTCCACATACTTTAAACCCCTGCCATTACATTGACCACACAACAGACTACCATGTGTATGGAACGAAGCCCTATACTCTCTTTATCAATCGCCGACAGCATAGATCAGAGTGGCGACAGTTTCTCCACACCATGTGCCAAGTCAATGATACACAACCCCATCAAGTTCCAGCTCCTCTTCTCCAGACCGTTGATTCTGCTTGGGAACTTCACCAGAACGGTCGTCTTCCTTGCCGTCGTCTCATACCCCTTATGGATGCCTATGACGATTGGCTCATAGATAAGGCAGCATTCTATCCGTACAACAGTTCTTCGGATCCAGATACTGATTAAGTATTGTGTTGTATGGATATTGTATTGTGTATGTTTGTATTGTGTATGTTTGTATTGTGTATGTAGTTCTGTAGTTCTATAGTTTGTACTCGTGAGTATGTAGGAGTATGTGTATGTATAGTTTAGGAGGAGTATGTATCTTTGTATATATGCCGACACCCCCGACATACGGTCCCACAAGCATGTGAAGTCCATGTGAAGGACACATGGCTTGGGTCCCACATGTCTCCCCTTATCCTTCCCTCGGCTATTTAAAGCCTCAAGATTAATGGATTTGGGCAAGAACCCTTTGTGTAACGAATACCCTGAGATAAGAATGGTATCAGAGCCTTAACCTCCCCTTTCTCCGGATGGGTTTTCTAGTAACTAGGGTGATATAGAAGGTTTCACCATTAGCTGCTAAAAATGGTAATGGAGGGACTTGAGGTTTCCAAAATTGGTTGGGAAGGACTTTTGGGGACAAAATGGTTGTTGCAGCACCTGTATCCATAAAAGCTATGAGATGTATTGGTTTAGCATATGGTTCAGGAATAAGGGTTACTGCCGCATGGGGTAAGGAGATAGACTGACACGGAAGAGGTGTTGGGTCTTTGTGCTGGGAAAGGAAAGGGATGACCTGGTAGAGGGGATCTGATTCCTCGGACTCAGAATAGGAAGACTCTGGGTCTGAGTCTGTGAGGTGTTGGGGATCAACCTCATCTGGGTAATCAATCGCAAAGAGGGAGAGATCCGTAGGCTCTGCATCTAAGGAATACAGAGATTCGAGATCAGCATCTTGTAGATCATCATGATGGAGGGATGCAAGCATATGCAGCACCTTGTCCTTCTTACTTCTGTTAGGACAGTTTTTTGCAAAATGTCCATTTTTTCCACAGATGAAGCAAGAAGTATTCTTGGATTTCCCACGGAAATGTTTTTTCCGAAGGAATTTCCACTGCGGTTTAAACCGTTTGTACCGAGAAGGCTTAAACGGAAACCGTTTCTTGTGCTTTCTGGAAGAACGAAAGAACTGCTTGTGATGGAACTGCTTCTTTGTCGGACAGTCACAGTTGTGATCCGAACCTTTGCACTTAATCTTCATCCAGGACGTGTCACAGGCAGAGGACACTTTATCGGACTTGGACTGTAATTCTTTCCAGATTTTCTTGACATTGCACAGTTCCATTCCTTACCCATGTTCACAGGACATTCTGAGGATGCTCAGAGATAATCAAATTCGTATATTGACATTGGTTCACAGGACATTCTGAGGATGCTCTATTCCTCTCAGTGGATTCTGACCATGTTCCTAGCCTTACCCATGTCCCAAGACAAATTTCTCGAGATGAACTTCTTCGTCTCCTTCCCTCTTCTTGGGTTACGGCTTATGAACAGCAGATGGCTTCCCAGCAACCTGCTCCGGTTGAACCCCTCCAGTCTACAGACCCGCAGTACATCCGTCACCCTTCTGGTGAGGTTGAAATCAGGTTTCCTCCTCCACAACCATTACCTACTCCTTTTCCTACTCGGTTTCAGGGCATGATTTCCCAAGAGAAAATCCCAATCACATCTTTTGATGCTCAAGGAGACCCAGTTTACTATTTCTCCGATCCAGTCTCCGGTCATAAGTACTTTGACCTCTGTGGCTGTGATGATTGTCTCCAGACCTCTGATGATGAAGAAACTTATCGTCCTAAAAGAAAGTCCTCCCAGACTCTTCTTAGGGAACGATATGAGTCAGGAGATACCACCGTTGGTCCCTTAAGCACTGAAGCCCGGTACTCCTTTATGGTTAAGTATGGAAACCCTCCTCTGGAACCACCTTATGTTCCACCTTCTACTCCGGTTTGTAAACCTCCTCCACCCGTTATACCACCCTCTCCTATGGTCCCCCCTTGCTGCATGTATGCTCCAGGATCTTCTCCTATGACGAATTTTCCTGGTCCTACAGATTATGGTCCTGATTCTCACGGTATCCGTCATGTTTGGAAAGTTAAACCACCCATTCTCCCTTCTGGACAACCAAAAGAGATCTCCCCCGCTGAAGCAGCTCTTAATTGGCAAAATGAAAATGCCATAGTCCAAAACCAGTACTTGGAGCGCATTCTTGCTACTACTCAGCACACTCATAGTACTGTTGGCCGGCATACTCAGTTAATTCAATCCTTGAAAACTGAGATGGATCAAGTCCATATGGAACTTGCTGGTATCGCTTCTTCGACTGCTGACACAGCTCAGGCTTTTGCTATTATAGGCCAAAAAGAGAAACATCTGAGGTTTCTTGAAGCCCAGCTTCACAGCCTTCAACAAGCTCCACCTCAGGCAGCAACATCCAGTCGACAGTAGCCTCTTCCCTTGACAGTTCCCAGTATGGCTCCTCAAGATCCTTTTGCCGTCTATACCATACCGGCTCCCCCGGTAGCTTCTCAGAGATCTTTCCCCCTTGAAGAATTAAAGGCATTACAACGTCAGTAACGGAATCTGAACCCCAGGCAACAGCAACAGAAACAAAAACACCCTATCATAAACCCCCTGTTGGAAACACCTTCACCTCCCCAGTTTCAACCATATCCTATGGCTGTTTCCTATCCTGCACCCACACCACCTATTCCTCCCTATCCATCACCTTCACCTTCACCCTCTCCACCTCGAACCAAACCCAAATATCCTCCTATTGGTGCCATAACTCCCTCCGGTGATGATGTCCTCACAGATCTTCTCACCACTCTAGCTCTCCATGACCCTACACCTGTCCCTTCCTTCATGAACACAGGCCAAGATCCCCCTGGTCCATATCCTGCACCTCCTACTGTTGATGAGATGGATGGTGATCAGGAAGACCCTATGGTCCATAATCCTGAACCTGCACCACAGCCCCCTCCAACATATGCCCCATTCTCAAACCAAGACCCTAAACAGTTCTTTACCTTGGATGATGTCCCTGTCTCTAAATGGGCATCTAAGTTTGCTGATTTCCATGCCTGGATTAATGCTGAACTTCTACAAGAAGGTGCTACATCAGTCAGTGTTCTGACTAAGTTTGTTGCACGCCTTCAAGGAAAACTCAGGGAATGGTATTTAGCTCTTGGTGGTTATCGACAATTACAGCTTGTACAACTACCTGAAGGCCAGTTCATTACAGTCTTATATCAAGAATTCCTTGGTCCTGTCTCCAATGATGTTATCAAAGCTCGTGAAGAGTTTTTACAGCTCAAGTGTTGTTCTCTGGCTCGTCCAGATCTCGACAAACACTATGTGCGCATGACAGACAGATTCCATAAGATTGGTGGCCTTGATGATGAGAACCTCAAGCAGATCTTCCTGAATTCCCTTCCAGATCCTCTTGATGCTGATACCCTGCAGTTCCTACGCAATCAGAACATTGCTCTGGCATCCTGCAGTATTGGATCCCTATACAGCTTTGCTCTCACAGCTCTTGACAAACTGTGCAATGTCAAGAAAATCTGGAAAGAATTACAGTCCAAGTCCGATAAAGTGTCCTCTGCCTGTGACACGTCCTGGATGAAGATTAAGTGCAAAGGTTCGGATCACAACTGTGACTGCCCGACAAAGAAGCAGTTCCATCACAAGCAGTTCTTTCGTTCTTCCAGAAAGCACAAGAAACGGTTTCCGTTTAAGCCTTCTCGGTACAAACGGTTTAAACCGCAGTGGAAATTCCTTCGGAAAAAACAATTCCGTGGGAAATCCAAGAATACTTCTTGCTTCATCTGTGGAAAAAATGGACATTTTGCAAAAAACTGTCCTAACAGAAGTAAGAAGGACAAGGTGCTGCATATACTTGCATCCCTCCATCATGATGATCTACAAGATGCTGATCTCGAATCTCTGTATTCCTTAGATGCAGAGCCTACGGATCTCTCCCTCTTTGCGATTGATTACCCAGATGAGGTTGATCCCCAACACCTCACAGACTCAGACCCAGAGTCTTCCTATTCCGAGTCCGAGGAATCAGATCCCCTCTACCAGGTCATCCCTTTCCTTTCCCAGCACAAAGACCCAACACCTCTTCCGTGTCAGTCTATCTCCTTACCCCATGCGGCAGTAACCCTTATTCCTGAACCATATGCTAAACCAATACATCTCATAGCTTTTATGGATACAGGTGCTGCAACAACCATTTTGTCCCCAAAAGTCCTTCCCAACCAATTTTGGAAACCTCAAGTCCCTCCATTACCATTTTTCGCAGCTAATGGTGAAACCTTCTATATCACCCTAGTTACTAGAAAACCCATTAAAATCCAACTCCTTCCAACCCTTTCTTTCTCCCATGTTATGTTAGGATCCCAGTGTCCCGGTAAAGACCTTATTATAGGTTTTGATGTCCTCAGTCACCTTCCCCTGAAATGGACTCCTCAAGGTCTTGTGTATAAACAGCAACTGCTCCCCTGGTCCCCTTTTTCTAACATATTTCTTACAGGAACAGGTCCTACGTTATTCGATGATTTTAAAGGAAAACTTCTGCAAACCTCTTGTGCAGACTCTCATACTGAGTTCCTGACAAAGTGCACACATCCTCTCTGGCAGAATTCACAGTTCTTCATCTCTTTACCGTTTAAGAAGAATGAAGATGTTAATCCAACAAAAGCCAGTCATCCCGGAATGCCCCCTGAACATTTGACACTTGCAGTCCAAGAACTTACTCAATTACAGGCTCAAGGGCTCCTTGAACCTACTGTGTCTCCATGGGCATGTCAGGCGTTCTATGTGAACAAAAGAACAGAACAGATCCGTGGAAAAATGAGAATGGTTATTAATTATCGGCCTCTGAACTTTTTCCTGGCTGATGATAAATTTCCATTACCAACCCGTCCTGCTCTGTTACTTCAGTTAGCCTCAGCAACTGTCTTCTCCAAGTTCGATCTGAAAGCAGGTTTTTGGCAACTTGGTATTATTCCTGAAGATAGACCAAAGACAGCCTTTTGCGTCCCTGGTCATCATTTACAGTGGACAGTTATGCCTTTTGGATTGAAGACGGCTCCATCAATATTCCAGCGTGCCATGATGTAAATCTTTGCTCCTATTCAAGAACAGGCCCTGATTTATATTGATGATATTCTTCTGTTTTCATCTACCCAGGATGAACATTTACACCTCCTTCAACAGTTCCAGCAGATTGTTCAAGACTATGGAATCATGCTCTCCCCAAAGAAAATGCAGATTGGTGTCTCGACCATTGATTTTCTTGGCGTCACTATTACTAAAGGAACATACGAACTTCAGCCACATATTGCTACTTCTCTACAGCAATTCCCTGATGGTCCTCTGACAAAACAACAGGTCCAGCAGTTCCTTGGTATAGTCAACTACATGACTGAGTTTCTTCCTCAACAAATCAGACACACGTCTGTCCTTCATCAACTATTGAGAAAGAATGCTCCTCCCTGGTCTTCTGAACATTCTGCAGCTATTCAAGCTTTGAAGCAGTTAACTACAAGACTCTCCTGTTTACAGATTCCTTCTGATGGGCGTAGGATTCTCCAAACAGATGCTAGTGATACTCACTGGGGTGCAGTTCTCTTAGAAGAAAACCTTGATTCTACAAGAACAGTCTGTGGTTACAAGAGTGGCTCATTCAAAACCTCTGAAGCCCATTATCACTCCACATTCAAGGAAATTCTTGCAGTACGCCGTGGCATTGAAAAGTTCCAGTTTCACCTCATTGGCCACAGGTTCCTCATTGAACTAGACATGTCAAGTTTTCCTCGAATGCTTGAGTTCAGACAGAAACAGCTCCCTAATGATCAACTGCTCCGGTGGGCTCAATGGTTCTCAAAGTGGTCCTTTGATATCAAACACATCAAAGGAAAAGAAAATGTCTTGGCAGACTTCCTTTCCTGGACATCGTCTACCTTTTCGGTCATTCCACTACTATACCCTCTAACTCCAGGAGCTTCATCTTCCTCCTCCTCAGCCACACCACTACCCAGTCCAAGCCATAACCTTTGCTGTAACATCCCTCTTTACCTCCCTCCTGAAATCCTTCACACCTTAACATATAAAGCCATCCTTACCTACAGCAAGCTCACAGCAATCCAGCTTCTCCAAATTGCCCTTCGACAAGAAGGTCTTTTCCTTGCTGGTTCTTCTTGCCATCCAGACTTCCCCTACCTCACAGTTTTCACCTTCAATTCCTTCCATGATCTACAGGAATTACCCCTAATATATAAATGCATATTCTGGCATTTATGTACCGCCTACTCCATCGCCATCAGTTTTCCCCTTCAAGCCATTTATGGTATGTGTTCTCGATGGTGTGATCCCATACACCCTCACCAGCCTAACCGCCCTATCCTCCAGTTTCTACAGCTCTTTGCTCCTATGGAAACTTGGTTGGATCTCTTCACCTCTCTTCTCCCAGCAGATGATTCCCCTGATATACCCATGCACCACACCATTATCCTATTTCATAAACCTCCAGCAGTGCTCCAAATCACTGACCCTCCACATACTTTAAACCCCTGCCATTACATTGACCACACAACAGACTACCATGTGTATGGAACGAAGCCCTATACTCTCTTTATCAATCGCCGACAGCATAGATCAGAGTGGCGACAGTTTCTCCACACCATGTGCCAAGTCAATGATACACAACCCCATCAAGTTCCAGCTCCTCTTCTCCAGACCGTTGATTCTGCTTGGGAACTTCACCAGAACGGTCGTCTTCCTTGCCGTCGTCTCATACCCCTTATGGATGCCTATGACGATTGGCTCATAGATAAGGCAGCATTCTATCCGTACAGCAGTTCTTCGGATCCAGATACTGATTAAGTATTGTGTTGTATGTTTGTATTGTGTATGTTTGTATTGTGTATGTTTGTATTGTGTATGTAGTTCTGTAGTTCTATAGTTTGTACTCGTGAGTATGTAGGAGTATGTGTATGTATAGTTTAGGAGGAGTATGTATCTTTGTATGTATGCCGACACCCCCGACATACGGTCCCACAAGCATGTGAAGTCCATGTGAAGGACACATGGCTTGGGTCCCACATGTCTCCCCTTATCCTTCCCTCGGCTATTTAAAGCCTCAAGATTAATGGATTTGGGCAAGAACCCTTTGTGTAACGAATACCCTGAGATAAGAATGGTATCACATATTGATAGGTAGGAATAGGTAGGAATATGGTATCTCATATTCAGAGTATGAGATAAGAATGGTATCAGAGCCAATCCCCTCCCCTTTCTCCGGCTAAGGTCCGTCTCCGGTGGCTCCCCTTCTCGGTTCGAACCTCTCTTAGTCCAACTGATGTTCTAGGCCACGCCCTATTGCAGGTTACTCCGTAGTTCCGGTTCTCTGGTGACAGAGAAAGAACCTTTGAGCGATGGGTTCTCAGGCCAAGGAGTGGCTGTTTTATACCCTGTAACGGCTCAGGTTGATCTGTCTCTGAGATCTTGGACTCCGGGGGTCCTGATCGGCCTCGACTAGGCATCCGTTGATCTAATTGAGTTTCACTGACGGGAGATGCTGCTCGGATTTGGATTCAAAGCCTTCATTACGATATGTCTCTTTCTCGACGTTCAACTTCTTCTCGAAGTTCTTCTTCTTCTACTTCCCCTTCTTTTTCCCGGTCATCTTCTTTTTCCTCCATCGAGTCCTTATACGAATTTGATTATCTCCCTGAGGATCAAATTATTCCGTCAACCCCTTCTCCTTTACTGAACCCTTATACTGTCTTCCCAAAGAAGACTTCTTCTTCTGCTACCTGGAAATCCCTTCTGGCCCCTAGGAAGAAAACCCCTCCAGTTAAAGAACTTGTTCAGGCTTCCCGATGTGAACTATATCACATCCCTGCCACTGATAAAGAACAACTGTTCACTTTGGAGATCCCGACCTCTCTCATCCCTGATTGGCAAAACCAGGGTTATACCCATCTCCACTTAGGTGCAATTAAATTTGCCCTTACTTTCCATGGCAGGAAAGGCCTTCCCGTGGTCTCACGTATTGCTCTTCTCGACAGTCGTTTCCTCCGGTATGAACATGCTGTTTGTTCTACTGTCCAGACCACCTTGAACGCAGGAACCGTCTTCCTTACTCTGTACCCGAACTTTAATGTTCCCTTAGCAGACCCTCTTCTCCCTACCGCGTTAAAGTTCCAGATCCAGATCTCTGGTTCTCCCCTTGCCCCTACGGCTTTAGCAGGAACCATCCACTATCAAATGGCTTATCGGTTACAAAACCATGCCTTTGATCTGTTCACAGGACATTCTGAGGATGCTCTATTCCTCTCAGTGGATTCTGACCATGTTCCTAGCCTTACCCATGTCCCAAGACAAATTTCTCGAGATGAACTTCTTCGTCTCCTTCCCTCTTCTTGGGTTACGGCTTATGAACAGCAGATGGCTTCCCAGCAACCTGCTCCGGTTGAACCCCTCCAGTCTACAGACCCGCAGTACATCCGTCACCCTTCTGGTGAGGTTGAAATCAGGTTTCCTCCTCCACAACCATTACCTACTCCTTTTCCTACTCGGTTTCAGGGCATGATTTCCCAAGAGAAAATCCCAATCAAATCTTTTGATGCTCAAGGAGACCCAGTTTACTATTTCTCCGATCCAGTCTCCGGTCATAAGTACTTTGACCTCTGTGACTGTGATGATTGTCTCCAGACCTCTGATGATGAAGAAACTTATCGTCCTAAAAGAAAGTCCTCCCAGACTCTTCTTAGGGAACGATATGAGTCAGGAGATACCACCGTTGGTCCCTTAAGCACTGAAGCCCGGTACCCCTTTATGGTTAAGTATGGAAACCCTCCTCTGGAACCACCTTATGTTCCACCTTCTACTCCGGTTTGTAAACCTCCTCCACCCTTTTTACCACCCTCTCCTATGGTCCCCCCTTGCTGCATGTATGCTCCAGGATCTTCTTCTTCTTCTCCTATGAAGAATTTTCCTGGTCCTACAGATTATGGTCCTGATTCTCACGGTATCCGTCATGTTTGGAAAGTTAAACCACCCATTCTCCCTTCTGGACAACCAAAAGAGATCTCCCCCGCTGAAGCAGCTCTTAATTGGCAAAATGAAAATGCCATCGTCCAAAACCAGTACTTGGAGCGCATTCTTGCTACTACTCAGCACACTCATAGTACTGTTGGCCGGCATACTCAGTTAATTCAATCCTTGAAAACTGAGATGGATCAAGTCCATATGGAACTTGCTGGTATCGCTTCTTCGACTGCTGACACAGCTCAGGCTTTTGCTATTATAGGCCAAAAAGAGAAACATCTGAGGTTTCTTGAAGCCCAGCTTCACAGCCTTCAACAAGCTCCACCTCAGGCAACAACATCCAGTCGACAGCAGCCTCTTCCCTTGACAGTTCCCAGTATGGCTCCTCAAGATCCTTTTGCCGTCTATACCATACCGGCTCCCCCGGTAGCTTCTCAGAGATCTTTCCCCCTTGAAGAATTAAAGGCATTACAACGTCAGCAACGGAATCTGAACCCCAGGCAACAGCAACAGAAACAAAAACACCCTATCATAAACCCCCTGTTGGAAACACCTTCACCTCCCCAGTTTCAACCATATCCTATGGCTGTTTCCTATCCTGCACCCACACCACCTATTCCTACCTATCCATCACCTTCACCTCCACCCTCTCCACCTCGAACCAAACCCAAATATCCTCCTATTGGTGCCATAACTCCCTCCGGTGATGATGTCCTCACAGATCTTCTCACCACTCTAGCTCTCCATGACCCTACACCTGTCCCTTCCTTCATGAACACAGGCCAAGATCCCCCTGGTCCATATCCTGCACCTCCTACTGTTGATGAGATGGATGGTGATCAGGAAGACCCTATGGTCCATAATCCTGAACCTGCACCACAGCCCCCTCCAACATATGCCCCATTCTCAAACCAAGACCCTAAACAGTTCTTTACCTTGGATGATGTCCCTGTCTCTAAATGGGCATCTAAGTTTGCTGATTTCCATGCCTGGATTAATGCTGAACTTCTACAAGAAGGTGCTACATCAGTCAGTGTTCTGACTAAGTTTGTTGCACGCCTTCAAGGAAAACTCAGGGAATGGTATTTAGCTCTTGGTGGTTATCGACAATTACAGCTTGTACAACTACCTGAAGGCCAGTTCATTACAGTCTTATATCAAGAATCCCTCGGTCCTGTCTCCAATGATGTTATCAAAGCTCGTGAAGAGTTTTTACAGCTCAAGTGTTGTTCTCTGGCTCGTCCAGATCTCGACAAACACTATGTGCGCATGACAGACAGATTCCATAAGATTGGTGGCCTTGTTGATGAGAACCTCAAGCAGATCTTCCTGAATTCCCTTCCAGATCCTCTTGGTGCTGATACCCTGCAGTTCCTACGCAATCAGAACATTGCTCTGGCATCCTGCAGTATTGGATCCCTATACAGCTTTGCTCTCACAGCTCTTGACAAACTGTGCAATGTCAAGAAAATCTGGAAAGAATTACAGTCCAAGTCCGATAAAGTGTCCTCTGCCTGTGACACGTCCTGGATGAAGATTAAGTGCAAAGGTTCGGATCACAACTGTGACTGTCCGATAAAGAAGCAGTTCCATCACAAGCAGTTCTTTCGTTCTTCCAGAAAGCACAAGAAACGGTTTCCGTTTAAGCCTTCTCGGTACAAACGGTTTAAACCGCAGTGGAAATTCCTTCGGAAAAAACAATTCCGTGGGAAATCCAAGAATACTTCTTGCTTCATCTGTGGAAAAAATGGACATTTTGCAAAAAACTGTCCTAACAGAAGTAAGAAGGACAAGGTGCTGCATATGCTTGCATCCCTCCATCATGATGATCTACAAGATGTTGATCTCGAATCTCTGTATTCCTTAGATGCAGAGCCTACGGATCTCTCCCTCTTTGCGATTGATTACCCAGATGAGGTTGATCCCCAACACCTCACAGACTCAGACCCAGAGTCTTCCTATTCCGAGTCCGAGGAATCAGATCCCCTCTACCAGGTCATCCCTTTCCTTTCCCAGCACAAAGACCCAACACCTCTTCCGTGTCAGTCTATCTCCTTACCCCATGCGGCAGTAACCCTTATTCCTGAACCATATGCTAAACCAATACATCTCATAGCTTTTATGGATACAGGTGCTGCAACAACCATTTTGTCCCCAAAAGTCCTTCCCAACCAATTTTGGAAACCTCAAGTCCCTCCATTACCATTTTTCGCAGCTAATGGTGAAACCTTCTATATCACCCTAGTTACTAGAAAACCCATTAAAATCCAACTCCTTCCAACCCTTTCTTTCTCCCATGTTATGTTAGGATCCCAGTGTCCCGGTAAAGACCTTATTATAGGTTTTGATGTCCTCAGTCACCTTCCCCTGAAATGGACTCCTCAAGGTCTTGTGTATAAACAGCAACTGCTCCCCTGGTCCCCTTTTTCTAACATATTTCTTGCAGGAACAGGTCCTACGTTATTCGATGATTTTAAAGGAAAACTTCTGCAAACCTCTTGTGCAGACTCTCATACTGAGTTCCTGACAAAGTGCACACATCCTCTCTGGCAGAATTCACAGTTCTTCATCTCTTTACCGTTTAAGAAGAATGAAGATGTTACCTTAGCAGACCCTCTTCTCCCTACCGCGTTAAAGTTCCAGATCCAGATCTCTGGTTCTCCCCTAGCCCCTACGGCTTTAGCAGGAACCATCCACTATCAAATGGCTTATCGGTTACAGAACCATGCCTTTGATCTGTCTACAGGCCATTCTGAGGATGCTCTATGCCTCTCAGTGGATTCTGACCATGTTCCTAGCCTTACCCATGTCCCACGACAAATTTCTCGAGATGAACTTTTTCGTCTCCTTCCCTCTTCTTGGGTTACGGCCTATGAACAGCAGATGGCTTCTCAGCAGCCTGCTCCGGTTGAACCCCTCCAGTCTACCGACCCACAGTACATCCGTCACCCTTCCGGTGAGGTTGAAATCAGGTTTCCCCCTCCACAACCACAACCATTACCATCTCCTTTTCCTACTCGGTTTCAGGGCATGATTTCCTACGAGAAAATCCCAATCAAATCCTTTGATGCTCAAGGAGACCCAGTTTACTATTTCTCCGACCCAGTCACTGGTCATAAGTACTTTGACCTTTGTGACTGTGATGATTGTCTCCAGACCTCTGATGATGAAGAAACCTATCGTCCTAAAAGAAAGTCCTCCCAGACTCTTCTTCGGGAACGATATGAGTCAGGAGATACCACCGTTGGTCCCTTAAGCACTGAAGCCCGGTACCCCTTCATGGTAAAATATGGAAACCCCTCTCCAGAACCACCTTATGTTCCACCTCCTATTCCGGTTTGTAAACCTCCTCTACCAGTTATACCACCCTCTCCTATGGTCCCCCCTTGTTGTATGTATGCTCCAGGATCCTCTTCTTCTTCTTCTTCTTCCCCCATGAAGAATTTTCCTGGTCCTACAGATTATGGTCCTGATTCTCATGGTATCCGTCATGTTTGGAAAGTTAAACCACCTATTCTCCCTTCTGGACAACCAAAAGAGATCTCCCCAGCTGAAGCAGCTCTTAATTGGCAAAATGAAAATGCCATAGTCCAAAACCAGTACTTGGAGCGCATTCTTGCTACATCCCAGCACACTCATAGTACTGTTGGCAGGCATACTCAGTTGATTCAATCCCTGAAAACTGAGATGGATCAAGTCCATATGGAACTTGCTGGTATAGCGTCTTCGACTGCTGATACAGCTCAGGCCTTTGCCCTTATAGGCCAAAAAGAGAAACATCTGAGGTTTCTTGAAGCACAGCTTCATAGCCTTCAACAAGCTCCACCTCAGGCAGCAACATCCAGTCGACAGCAGCCTCTTCCCTTGACAGTTCCCAGTATGGCTCCTCAAGATCCTTTTGCCGTCTATACCATACCGGCTCCCCCGGTAGCTTCTCAGAGATCCTTCCCCCTTGAAGAATTAAAGGCATTACAACGTCAGCAACAAAATCTAAACCCCAGGCAACAGCAACAGAAACAAAAACACCCAATCCTAAACCCTCCGTTGGAAACACCTTCACCTCCTCAATATCAACCATATCCCATGGCAGTTTCCTATCCTGCACCTACACCACCTATTCCTACCTATCCCTCACCTTCACCTTCACCTTCTCCACCTCGAACCAAACCCAAATATCCTCCTATTGGTGCCATAACTCCCTCCGGTGATGATGTCCTCACAGATCTTCTCACCACTCTAGCTCTCCATGACCCTACACCTGTCCCTTCCTTCATGAACACAGGCCAAGATCCCCCTGGTCCATATCCTGCACCACCTACTGTAGATGAGATGGATGGTGATCAGGAAGACCCTATGGTCCATAATCCTGAACCCGCACCTGCACCACAGCCCCCTCCAACATATGCCCCATTCTCAAACCAAGACCCTAAACAGTTCTTTACCTTGGATGATGTCCCTGTCTCTAAATGGGCATCTAAGTTTGCTGATTTCCATGCTTGGATTAATGCTGAACTCCTACAAGAAGGTGCTACATCAGTCAGTGTTCTGACTAAGTTTGTTGCACGCCTTCAAGGAAAACTCAGGGAATGGTATTTAGCTCTTGGTGGTTATCGACAATTACAGCTTGTACAACTACCTGAAGGCCAGTTCATTACAGTCTTATATCAAGAATTCCTTGGTCCTGTCTCCAATGATGTTATAAAAGCTCGTGAAGAGTTTTTACAGCTCAAGTGTTGTTCTCTGGCTCGTCCAGATCTCGATAGACACTATGTGCGCATGACAGACAGATTCCATAAGATTGGTGGCCTTGATGATGAGAACCTCAAGCAGATCTTCCTGAATTCCCTTCCAGATCCTCTTGGTGCTGATACCCTGCAGTTTCTACGCAACCAGAACATCGCTCTGGCATCTTGCAGCATTGGCTCCCTATACAGCTTTGCTCTCACAGCCCTTGACAAACTGTGCAATGTCAAGAAAATCTGGAAAGAATTACAGTCCAAGTCTGATAAGGTGTCCTCTGCCTGTGACACTTCCTGGATGAAGATTAAGTGCAAAGGTTCGGATCACAACTGTGACTGTCCGACAAAGAAGCAGTTCCATCACAAGCAGTTCTTTCGTTCTTCCAGAAAGCACAAGAAACGGTTTCCGTTTAAGCCTTCTCGGTACAAACGGTTTACCCCGCAGTGGAAATTCCTTCGGAAAAAACAGTTCCGTGGGAAAACCAAGAATACTTCTTGCTTCATCTGTGGAAAAGATGGACATTTTACAAAAAATTGTCCTAACCGAAGTAAGAAAGATAAGGTACTGCATATGCTTGCCTCCCTCCATCATGATGATCTACAAGATGCTGATCTTGAATCTCTGTATTCCTTAGATGCAGAGCCTACGGATCTCTCCCTCTTTGCTATCGATTACCCAGATGAGGTTGATCCCCAACACCTCACAGACTCAGACCCAGAGTCCTCCTATTCCGAGTCCGAGGAATCAGATCCCCTCTACCAGGTTATCCCCTTCCTTTCCCAGAACAAAGACCCAACACCTCCTCCGTGTCAGTCTATCTCCTTACCCCATGCGGCAGTAACCCTCATTCCTGAACCATATGCTAAACCAATCCAGCTAATAGCTTTTCTAGATACAGGTGCTGCAACAACCATTTTGTCCCCAAAGGTCCTTCCCAACCATTTTTGGAAACCTCAAGTCCCCCCTTTACCATTTTTAGCAGCTAATGGTGAAACCTTCTATATCACCTTAGTTACTAGAAAACCCATTAAAATCCAACTCCTTCCAACCCTTTCTTTCTCCCATGTTATGTTAGGATCCCAGTGTCCCGGTAAAGACCTTATTATAGGTTTTGATGTCCTCAGTCATCTTCCCCTTAAATGGACTCCCCAAGGTCTTGTGTATAAACAACAACTTCTCCCCTGGTCCCCTTTTTCTAACATATTCCTTGCAGGAACAGGTCCTACTTTATTCGATGAGTTTAAAGGAAAACTTCTGCAAAGCTCTTGTGCCGACTCTCATACTGAGTTCCTGACAAAGTGCACACATCCTCTCTGGCAGAATTCACAGTTCTTCATCTCTTTACCGTTTAAAAAGAATGAAGATGTCAATCCAACAAAAGCCAGTCATCCTGGAATGCCCCCTGAACATCTGACACTTGCAGTCCAAGAACTTACTCAATTACAAGCTCAAGGACTACTTGAACCGACTGTGTCTCCATGGGCATGTCAGGCGTTCTATGTGAACAAAAGGACAGAACAGATCCGTGGAAAAATGAGAATGGTTATTAATTATCGGCCTCTGAACTTTTTCCTGGCTGATGATAAATTTCCCTTACCAACCCGTCCTGCTCTGTTACTTCAGTTAGCCTCAGCAACTGTCTTCTCCAAGTTCGATCTGAAAGCAGGTTTTTGGCAACTTGGTATTATTCCTGAAGATAGACCAAAGACAGCCTTTTGCGTCCCTGGTCATCATTTACAGTGGACAGTTATGCCATTTGGTTTGAAGACGGCTCCATCAATATTCCAGCGTGCCATGATGCAAATCTTTGCTCCTATTCAAGAACAGGCCCTGATTTATATTGATGATATTCTTCTGTTTTCATCTACCCAGGATGAACATTTACGCCTCCTTCACCAATTCCATCAGATTGTTCAAGACTATGGAATCATGCTCTCCCCAAAGAAAATGCAGATTGGTGTCTCCACCATTGATTTTCTTGGCGTCACTATTACCAAAGGAACATATGAACTCCAACCACATATTGCTACTTCTCTACAGCATTTCCCTGATGGTCCTCTGACAAAACAACAGGTCCAGCAGTTCCTTGGTATAGTCAACTACATGACTGAGTTTCTTCCTCAACAAATCAGACACACGTCTGTCCTTCATCAACTATTGAGAAAGAATGCTCCTCCCTGGTCTTCTGAACATTCTGCAGCTATTCAAGCTTTGAAGCAGTTAACTACAAGACTTCCCTGTTTACAGATTCCTTCTGATGGGCGTAGGATTCTCCAAACAGATGCTAGTGATACTCACTGGGGTGCAGTCCTCTTAGAAGAAAACCCTGATTCTACAAGAACAGTGTGTGGCTACAAGAGTGGCTCATTCAAAACCTCTGAAGCCCATTATCACTCCACATTCAAGGAAATTCTTGCAGTTCGCCGTGGCATTGAAAAGTTCCAGTTTCACCTCATTGGCCACAGGTTCCTCATTGAACTGGACATGTCAAGCTTTCCTCGAATGCTTGAGTTCAGACAGAAACAGCTCCCTAATGATCAACTGCTCCGGTGGGCTCAATGGTTCTCAAAGTGGTCCTTTGATATCAAACACATCAAAGGAAAAGAAAATGTCTTGGCAGACTTCCTTTCCCGACCAACCTCTACCTTTTCGGTCATTCCACTCCTATACCCTTTAACTCCAGGAGCGTCATCTTCCTCCTCCTCAGCCACACCGCAGCCTTCCCCTGGCCATAACCTTTGTTGTCATATCCCTCCTCATCTTCCCCCTGAAATCCTGCACACCTTAACCTACAAAGCCATACTTACCTACAGCAAGCTCACAGCAATCCAGCTTCTCAGAATAGCCCTTCGACAAGAAGGTCTTTTCCTTGCTGGTTCTTCTTGCCATCCAGACTTCCCCTACCTCACAATTTTCACCTTCAATTCCTTCCATGATCTACAGGAATTACCCCTAATATATAAATGCATATTCTGGCATTTATGTACAGCCTACTCCATCGCCATCAGTTTTCCCCTTCAAGCCATTTATGGTCTGTGTTCTCGATGGTGTGATCCCATACACCCTCACCAGCCTAACCACCCTATCCTCCAGTTTCTACAGCTCTTTGCTCCTATGGAAACTTGGTTGGATCTCTTCACCTCTCTTCTCCCACCAGATGAGAGCCCTGATATGCACCATACCACTATCTTATTTCATAGACCTCCAGCAGTGCTCCAAATCACTGACCCTCCACATACTTTAACCCCCTGCCATTACATTGACCACACAACAGACTACCATGTGTATGGAACGAAGCCCTATACTCTCTTTATCAATCGCCGACAGCATAGATCAGAGTGGCGACAGTTTCTCCACACCATGTGCCAAGTCAATAATACACAACCCCATCAAGTTCCAGCTCCTCTTCTCCAGACCGTTGATTCTGCTTGGGAACTTCACCAGAACGGTCGTCTTCCTTGCCGTCGTCTCATACCCCTTATGGATGCCTATGACGATTGGCTCATAGATAAGGCAGCATTCTATCCGTACAGCAGTTCTTCGGATCCAGATACTGATTAAGTATTGTGTTGTATGGATATTGTATTGAGTATGTATTGTGTATGTCTGTAGTTTGTATTGTGTATGTATGTCTGTAGTTTGTATTGTGTATGTAGGTCTGTAGTTCTATAGTTTGTAGACATACAGTATGTAGGAGTATGCATATATGTATGCCGACACCCCCGACATACGGTCCCACAAGCATGTGAAGTCCATGTGAAGGACACATGGCTTGGGTCCCACATGTCTCCCCTGTAATTGTATTCCCTTGGCTATTTAAAGCCTCAAGATTAATGGATTTGGGGAGAGGCCCCCGTGTGACGAATACCCTGAGATAAGAATAATGGATTTGGGGAGAGGCCCCCGTGTGACGAATACCCTGAGATAAGAATGGTATCAGAGCCTAACCCCTCCCCTTTCTCCGGCTAAGGTCCGTCTCCGGCGGCTCCCCTTCTCGGTTCGAACCTCTCTTAGTCCAACTGATGTTCTAGGCCACGCCCTATTGCAGGTTACTCCGTAGTTCCGGTTNTCTCTCCCCCTTCTCCGGCTAAGGTCCGTCTCCGGCAGCAAACCCTTCTCGGTTTGAACCTCTCTTAGTCCAACGGATGTTCTAGGCCACGCCCTTTTGCAGGTTACTCCGTAGTTTCGGTTCTCTGGTGACAGAGAAAGAACCTTTGAGCGATGGGTTCTCAGGCCAAGGAGTGGCTGTTTTATACCCTGTAACGGCTCAGGTTGATCTGTCTCTGAGACCTTGAACTCCGGGGGTCCTGATCGGCCTCGACTAGGCATCTGTTGATCTAATTGAGTTTCACCGACGGGAAGTGCTGCTCGGATTTGGATTCTTGCCTCCTTTACGGTATGTCTCTTTCCCGACGTTCTACTTCTTCTCGAAGTTCTTCTTCGTCTTCTTCTTCGACCCCTTCTTCTTCCCGGTCCTCTTCGTTTTCTTCTATCGAATCCCTCTATGAATTTGATTATCTTCCTGATGATCAAATCATCCCTTCAACCCCTTCTCCTCTGCTAAACCCATATACTGTCTTCCCAAAGAAGACTTCTTCCTCTACTACCTGGAAAACCCTTCTAGCCCCTAGGAAGAAAACCCCTCCGGTAAAGGAACTTGTTCAGGCTTCCCGATGTGAACTCCATCACATCCCTGCCACCACGAAAGAACAACTGTTCACCTTGGAGATCCCGACCTCCTTCATCCCTGATTGGCAAAACCAGGGTTATACCCATCTCCACTTTGGTGCAATCAAGTTTGCCCTTACTTTCCATGGCAGGAAAGGCCTTCCCGTGTTCTCCCGCATAGCTCTTCTAGACAGTCGTTTTCTCCGGTATGAACATGCCGTGATTGCTACTGTTCAGACCACCCTGAACGCAGGAACAATCTTCCTTACCTTGTACCCTAATTTCAACATAGCTTTAGCAGATCCTCTTCTTCCTTCAGCCCTAAAGTTTCAGATCCAAATCTCTGGATCTCCCCTTGCCCCTACGGCTTTAGCAGGTACTATCCACTATCAGTTGGCTTATCGGTTACAAAATCATGCCTTTGATCTTTCGAAAGGACAATCTGCGGATGCTCTATTCCTTTCGGTGGACTCTGACCATGTTCCTAGCCTTACCTATGTCCCCAGACAAATTCCAAGAGACGACCTCCTTCGCCTCTTACCTTCTTCTTGGGTTACGGCTTATGAACAGCAGATGGCTTCCCAGCAGCCTGCTCCAGTAGAACCCCTCCAGTCTACAGACCCACAGTTCATCACTCACCCTTCTGGTGAGGTTGAAATCCGATTTCCCCCTCCACAACCATTACAATCTCCTTTTCCGACCCAGTTTCAGGGTATGATCCAGCAAGAAAAGATTCCAATCAAATCTTTTGATGCTCAAGGCAACCCTGTTTACTATTTCTCCGATCCGGTCTCAGGTCATAAATATTTTGATCTCTGCGACTGTGATGATTGTCTCCAGAACTCTGATGATGAAGACCTCTATCTCCCTAAAAGAAAGTCCTCCCAGACTATTCTCAGGGAACGTTATGAGTCAGGAGATACCACAGTTGGTCCCTTAAGTACAGAATCCCGGTATCCTTTTATGGTCAAATATGGAAACCCTCTTCCGAAATCACCTTATACTCCACCTCCGGTCTGTAAACCTCCTACACCACCCAAACCACCGTATCCTATGGTCCCCCCTTGTTACATGTATGCTCCAGGATCTTCTTCTTCTTCTCCTGTGAAGAATTTTCCTGGCCCTACAGATTATGGTCCTGATTCTCATGGTATCCGTCATGTTTGGAAAGTTAAACCCCCAATTCTCCCTTCTGGACAACCGAAAGAGATCTCCCCAGCTGAAGCAGCTCTTAACTGGCAAAATGAAAATGCCATAGTCCAAAACCAATACTTGGAACGTATCCTTGCTACCACCCAGCACACTCACAGTACTGTTGGCCGGCATACTCAGTTGATTCAATCCCTGAAAACTGAGATGGATCAAGTCCATATGGAACTCGCTGGTATTGCCTCATCGACTGCTGATACAGCCCAGGCCTTTGCCCTTATAGGTCAAAAAGAGAAACATCTGAGGTTTCTTGAAGCACAGCTTCACAGCCTTCAACAAGCTCCACCACAGGCAGCAACATCCAGTCGACAGCAGCCTCTTCCATTGACAGTTCCCAGTATGGCTCCTCAAGATCCTTTTGCCATGTACACTATACCGGCTCCTCCGGTTACTGCTTCTCAGAGATCTTTCCCCCTTGAAGAATTAAAAGCATTACAACGTCAGCAAAAGAATCTGAACCCCAAACAACAGCAGCAGAAACAGAAAAACCCAACCTTGGAAAAACCCTCTCCTCCACCGTTTCAACCATATCCTATGGCTGTCTCTTATCCTGTACCCACACCACCTATCCCTAGCTATCCATCACCCTTACCTTCACCTTCACCTTCTCCACCTCGAACCAAACCCAAATATCCTCCTATAGGTGCTATAACCCCTTCTGGTGATGATGTCCTTACAGATCTCCTCACTACTTTGGCCCTCCAAGATCCAACACCTGTCCCTTCTTTCATGAATACAGGCCAAGATCCTCCTGCACCATATCCTGCCCCTCCTACTGTTGATGAGATGGATGGTGATCAGGATGACCCTATGGTTCATAATCCTGAACCTACACCACAGCCCCAGCCCTCTCCAACATATGCTCCATTTTCCAACCAAGATCCTAAACAGTTCTTTACCTTGGATGATGTCCCTGTCTCTAAATGGGCATCAAAGTTTGCTGATTTCCATGCCTGGATTAATGCTGAGCTTCTACAAGAAGGTGCTACCTCAGTCAGTGTTCTGACTAAGTTTGTTGCCAGACTTCAAGGAAAACTCAGGGAATGGTACTTAGCCCTTGGTGGTTACAGACAATTACAACTTGTCCAACTCCCTGAAGGCCAGTTCATTACAGTCTTATATCAAGAATTCCTTGGTCCTGTCTCGAATGATATTACAAAGGCTCGTGAAGAGTTTTTACAGCTCAAGTGTTGTTCTCTGGCTCGTCCAGATCTTGATAAACACTATATTCGCATGACAGACCGTTTCCATAAGATTGGTGGCCTTGATGATGAGAACCTCAAGCAAATCTTCTTGAATTCACTTCCGGATCCTCTTGGAGCTGATACTTTGCAGTTCCTCCGGAACCAGAACATCGCTCTTGCCTCTTGTAGCATCGGCTCTTTATACAGCTTTGCTCTCACCGCTCTTGACAAACTTTGTAATGTCAAGAAAATCTGGAAAGAATTACAGTCCAAGTCTGATAAAGTGTCCTCTGCCTGTGACACTTCCTGGATGAAGATTAAGTGCAAAGGTTTGGATCACAACTGTGACTATCCGACAAATAAGCAGTTCCATCACAAGCAGTTCTTTCACTCCTCCAGAAAGCACAAGAAACGGTTTCCGTTTAAACCTTCCCGGTATAAACGGTTTAAACCCCAGTGGAAATTCCTTCGGAAAAAACAATTTCGAGGGAAAACCAAGAATACTTCTTGCTTCATATGTGGAAAAGATGGACATTTTGCAAAAAATTGTCCTAACAGAAGTAAGAAAGACAAGGTGCTACATATGCTTGCCTCTCTCCATCATGATGATCTACAAGATGCTGATCTTGAATCTCTGTATTCCTTAGATGCAGAGCCTACGGATCTCTCCCTCTTTGCTATTGACTACCCAGCAGAGGTTGATCCCCAACCCCTCACAGACTCAGACCCAGAGTCCTCCTATTCTGAGTCCGAGGAATCCGATCCCCTCTACCAGGTTATCCCTTTCCTCTCCCAGCAAAAAGAACCAACACCCCTTCCATGTCAGTCTCTTACCTTACCGCATGCAGCAGTCACCCTTATTCCTGAACCATATGCTAAACCTGTACCTCTAATAGCCTTTTTAGATACAGGTGCTGCAACAACCATTTTATCCCCAAAGGTCCTTCCCAACCATTTCTGGAAACCTCAAGACCCTGCTTTGCCATTTTTAGCAGCTAATGGTGAAACATTCTTTATCACCCTAGTTACTAGAAAACCTGTTAAAATCCAACTTCTTCCAACCCTTTCTTTCTCCCATGTTATGTTAGGATCCCAGTGTCCTGGAAAAGACCTCATCATAGGTTTTGATGTCCTGAGTCATCTTCCCCTTAAATGGACTCCCCAAGGTCTTGTGTACAAACAACAACTTCTCCCCTGGTCCCCCTTTTCTAACATATTTCTTGCAGGAACAGGTCCCACTTTGTTTGATGAATTCAAAGGAAAACTTCTGCAGACCTCTTGTGCAGACTCTCATACTGAATTCCTAACAAAGTGTACACATCCTCTCTGGCAGAATTCAAAGTTCTTCATCTCCTTACCTTTCAAGAAGAATGAAGATGTTAATCCAACAAAAGCCAGTCACCCTGGAATGCCCCCTGAACATTTGACACTTGCAGTCCAGGAACTTCGCCAATTACAAGCTCAAGGTTTACTTGAACCTACTGTGTCTCCCTGGGCATGTCAGGCATTCTATGTAAACAAAAGAACAGAACAGATCCGTGGAAAAATGAGAATGGTTATTAATTATCGGCCTCTGAATTTCTTTCTGGCTGATGATAAATTTCCATTACCAACCCGTCCTGCTCTGTTACTTCAGTTAGCCTCAACAACTGTCTTCTCCAAGTTTGATCTAAAAGCAGGTTTTTGGCAACTTGGTATTATTCCTGAAGATCGACCAAAGACAGCTTTTTGTGTCCCTGGTCATCATTTACAGTGGACAGTTATGCCTTTTGGTTTGAAGACAGCTCCATCAATATTCCAGCGTGCCATGATGCAAATCTTTGCTCCCATACAAGATCAGGCCCTGATTTATATTGATGATATTCTTCTGTTTTCATCCACACAGGATGAACATCTAGGCCTTCTTCAGCATTTTCATCAGCTTGTTCAGACCTATGGAATCATGCTCTCCCCACAGAAAATGCAGATTGGTGTCTCCACCATTGATTTTCTTGGCGTCACTATTACCAAAGGAACATATGAACTCCAACCGCATATTGCTACCTCTCTACAGCAATTTCCTGATGGACCATTGACAAAACATCAGGTCCAGCAATTCCTTGGTATAGTCAACTATATGACTGAGTTTCTTCCTCAACAAATCAGACACACGTCTGTTCTTCATCAACTATTGAGAAAGAATGCTCCTCCCTGGTCATCTGAACACTCTGCAGCAATTCATGCTCTGAAGCAATTAACTACAAGACTTCCCTGTTTACAGATTCCTTCTGATGGGCGTAGGATTCTCCAAACAGATGCTAGTGATACTCACTGGGGTGCAGTTCTCTTAGAAGAAAACCCTGATTCTACAAGAACAGTTTGTGGATACAAGAGTGGCTCCTTCAAACACTCTGAAGCCCATTATCATTCCACATTCAAGGAAATTCTTGCAGTTCGCCGTGGCATTGAAAAGTTCCAGTTTCATCTCATAGGACACAGGTTCCTCATTGAACTGGATATGTCAAGCTTTCCCCGAATGCTTGAGTTCCGACAGAAACAACTTCCTAATGATCAATTACTCCGGTGGGCTCAATGGTTCTCAAACTGGTCCTTTGACATCAAACACATCAAAGGAAAAGAAAATGTCTTGGCAGACTTCCTATCCCGACCATCCTCTACCTTTTCGGTTATCCCCCTCCTATACCCTTTAACCCCAGGAGCTTCATCTTCCTCCTCCTCAGCCACACCACAACCTTCACCCGGCCATTACCTCTGTTGTAATATCCCTCCTCATCTTCCTCCTGAAATCCTTCAAACCTTAACCTATAAAGCCATCCTTACCTACAGTAAGCTCACAGCCATCCAGCTTCTCAGAATAGCCCTTCGACAAGAAGGTCTCTTTCTTGCTGGTTCTTCTTGCCACCCAGACTTCCCTTACCTCACAGTATTCACCTTTAATTCCTTCCATGACCTACAGGAATTACCCCTTATATATAAATGCATCCTCTGGCATTTATGTACAGCCTACTCCATCGCCATCAGCTTTCCCCTTCAAGCTATTCATGGCATGTGTTCTCGATGGTGTGATCCTATACACGCTCACCAGCCAAACCGTCCTATCCTCCAGTTTCTACAACTCTTTGCTTCCATGGAAACTTGGTTGGATCTCTTCATCTCTCTTCTCCCACCAGAGGATTCCCCTGATATACCCATGCACCACACTATAATCCTTTTCCATAAACCTCCAGCAGTGCTCCAAATCACTGACCCTCCCCATACTCTAAACCCCTGCCATTTCATTAACTACACAACAGACTACCATGTGTATGGAACGAAGCCCTATACTCTTTTCATCAATCGACGACAGCATCGATCAGAGTGGCGACACTTCCTTCATACCATGTGCCAAGTCAATGATACTCAGCCCCATCAAGTTCCAGCCCCACTTCTCCAGACTGTTGACTCTGCTTGGGAACTTCATCAGAACGGTCGTCTTCCTTGTCCTCGACTGATCCCTCTTATGGACGCGTATGACGACTGGCTCATTGATACGGCTGCTTTCTACCCGTACAGTAGTTCTTCCGATCCTGATACAGATTAAATGTGTCCGTTGAATATGTAGTGTGTATGTATGCCGACAGAAGTATGTATGTATGCCGACACTCTCATGTGAAGGACATATGGCTTGGGTCCCACATGTCCTCCATGTCCTCTCTTATACTTTGTAGTCCCGTTGGCTATTTAAGGCCAGTGAGAATAAGAATTTTGTGACGAACACCAGTGAGAATAAGAATGACCAGTGAGAATAAGAATGGTATCAGAGCCTCTCTCCCCCTTCTCCGGCTAAGGTCCGTCTCCGGCAGCAAACCCTTCTCGGTTTGAACCTCTCTTAGTCCAACGGATGTTCTAGGCCACGCCCTTTTGCAGGTTACTCCGTAGTTTCGGTTCTCTGGTGACAGAGAAAGAACCTTTGAGCGATGGGTTCTCAGGCCAAGGAGTGGCTGTTTTATACCCTGTAACGGCTCAGGTTGATCTGTCTCTGAGACCTTGAACTCCGGGGGTCCTGATCGGCCTCGACTAGGCATCTGTTGATCTAATTGAGTTTCACCGACGGGAAGTGCTGCTCGGATTTGGATTCTTGCCTCCTTTACGGTATGTCTCTTTCCCGACGTTCTACTTCTTCTCAAAGTTCTTCTTCGTCTTCTTCTTCGACCCCTTCTTCTTCCCGGTCCTCTTCCTTTTCTTCTATCGAATCCCTCTATGAATTTGATTATCTTCCTGATGATCAAATCATCCCTTCAACCCCTTCTCCTCTGCTAAACCCATATACTGTCTTCCCAAAGAAGACTTCTTCCTCTACTACTTGGAAAACCCTTCTAGCCCCTAGGAAGAAAACCCCTCCGGTAAAGGAACTTGTTCAGGCTTCCCGATGTGAACTCCATCACATCCCTGCCACCACGAAAGAACAACTGTTCACCTTGGAGATCCCGACCTCCTTCATCCCTGATTGGCAAAACCAGGGTTATACCCATCTCCACTTTGGTGCAATCAAGTTTGCCCTTACTTTCCATGGCAGGAAAGGCCTTCCCGTGTTCTCCTGCATAGCTCTTCTAGACAGTCGTTTTCTCCGGTATGAACATGCCGTGATTGCTACTGTTCAGACCACCCTGAACGCAGGAACAATCTTCCTTACCTTGTACCCTAATTTCAACATAGCTTTAGCAGATCCTCTTCTTCCTTCAGCCCTAAAGTTTCAGATCCAAATCTCTGGATCTCCCCTTGCCCCTACGGCTTTAGCAGGTACTATCCACTATCAGTTGGCTTATCGGTTACAAAACCATGCCTTTGATCTTTCGAAAGGACAATCTGCGGATGCTCTATTCCTTTCGGTGGACTCTGACCATGTTCCTAGCCTTACCTATGTCCCCAGACAAATTCCAAGAGACGACCTCCTTCGCCTCTTACCTTCTTCTTGGGTTACGGCTTATGAACAGCAGATGGCTTCCCAGCAGCCTGCTCCAGTAGAACCCCTCCAGTCTACAGACCCACAGTTCATCACTCACCCTTCTGGTGAGGTTGAAATCCGATTTCCCCCTCCACAACCATTACAATCTCCTTTTCCGACCCAGTTTCAGGGTATGATCCAGCAAGAAAAGATTCCAATCAAATCTTTTGATGCTCAAGGCAACCCTGTTTACTATTTCTCCGATCCGGTCTCAGGTCATAAATATTTTGATCTCTGCGACTGTGATGATTGTCTCCAGAACTCTGATGATGAAGACCTCTATCTCCCTAAAAGAAAGTCCTCCCAGACTATTCTCAGGGAACGTTATGAGTCAGGAGATACCACAGTTGGTCCCTTAAGTACAGAATCCCGGTATCCTTTTATGGTCAAATATGGAAACCCTCTTCCGAAATCACCTTATACTCCACCTCCGGTCTGTAAACCTCCTACACCACCCAAACCACCGTATCCCCTGGTCCCCCTTTTCTAACATATTTCTTGCAGGAACAGGTCCCACTTTGTTTGATGAATTCAAAGGAAAACTTCTGCAGACCTCTTGTGCAGACTCTCATACTGAATTCCTAACAAAGTGTACACATCCTCTCTGGCAGAATTCAAAGTTCTTCATCTCCTTACCTTTCAAGAAGAATGAAGATGTTAAAATCCAACTTCTTCCAACCCTTTCTTTCTCCCATGTTATGTTAGGATTCTCCAAACAGATGCTAGTGATACTCACTGGGGTGCAGTTCTCTTAGAAGAAAACCCTGATTCTACAAGAACAGTTTGTGGATACAAGAGTGGCTCCTTCAAACACTCTGAAGCCCATTATCATTCCACATTCAAGGAAATTCTTGCAGTTCGCCGTGGCATTGAAAAGTTCCAGTTTCATCTCATAGGACACAGGTTCCTCATTGAACTGGATATGTCAAGCTTTCCCCGAATGCTTGAGTTCCGACAGAAACAACTTCCTAATGATCAATTACTCCGGTGGGCTCAATGGTTCTCAAACTGGTCCTTTGACATCAAACACATCAAAGGAAAAGAAAATGTCTTGGCAGACTTCCTATCCCGACCATCCTCTACCTTTTCGGTTATCCCCCTCCTATACCCTTTAACCCCAGGAGCTTCATCTTCCTCCTCCTCAGCCACACCACAACCTTCACCCGGCCATTACCTCTGTTGTAATATCCCTCCTCATCTTCCTCCTGAAATCCTTCAAACCTTAACCTATAAAGCCATCCTTACCTACAGTAAGCTCACAGCCATCCAGCTTCTCAGAATAGCCCTTCGACAAGAAGGTCTCTTTCTTGCTGGTTCTTCTTGCCACCCAGACTTCCCTTACCTCACAGTATTCACCTTTAATTCCTTCCATGACCTACAGGAATTACCCCTTATATATAAATGCATCCTCTGGCATTTATGTACAGCCTACTCCATCGCCATCAGCTTTCCCCTTCAAGCTATTCATGGCATGTGTTCTCGATGGTGTGATCCTATACACCCTCACCAGCCAAACCGTCCTATCCTCCAGTTTCTACAACTCTTTGCTTCCATGGAAACTTGGTTGGATCTCTTCATCTCTCTTCTCCCACCAGAGGATTCCCCTGATATACCCATGCACCACACTATAATCCTTTTCCATAAACCTCCAGCAGTGCTCCAAATCACTGACCCTCCCCATACTCTAAACCCCTGCCATTTCATTAACTACACAACAGACTACCATGTGTATGGAACGAAGCCCTATACTCTTTTCATCAATCGACGACAGCATCGATCAGAGTGGCGACACTTCCTTCATACCATGTGCCAAGTCAATGATACTCAGCCCCATCAAGTTCCAGCCCCACTTCTCCAGACTGTTGACTCTGCTTGGGAACTTCATCAGAACGGTCGTCTTCCTTGTCCTCGACTGATCCCTCTTATGGACGCGTATGACGACTGGCTCATTGATACGGCTGCTTTCTACCCGTACAGTAGTTCTTCCGATCCTGATACAGATTAAATGTGTCCGTTGAATATGTAGTGTGTATGTATGCCGACAGTATTGAGTATGTATTGAGTATGTAGAATATGTATGTATGCTATGTAGTGTGTATGTATGCCGATAGAAGTATGTATGTATGCCGACAGCCCAGGCCTTTGCCCTTATAGGTCAAAAAGAGAAACATCTGAGGTTTCTTGAAGCACAGCTTCACAGCCTTCAACAAGCTCCACCACAGGCAGCAACATCCAGTCGACAGCAGCCTCTTCCATTGACAGTTCCCAGTATGGCTCCTCAAGATCCTTTTGCCATGTACACTATACCGGCTCCTCCGGTTACTGCTTCTCAGAGCCTCTCTCCCCCTTCTCCGGCTAAGGTCCGTCTCCGGCAGCAAACCCTTCTCGGTTTGAACCTCTCTTAGTCCAACGGATGTTCTAGGCCACGCCCTTTTGCAGGTTACTCCGTAGTTTCGGTTCTCTGGTGACAGAGAAAGAACCTTTGAGCGATGGGTTCTCAGGCCAAGGAGTGGCTGTTTTATACCCTGTAACGGCTCAGGTTGATCTGTCTCTGAGACCTTGAACTCCGGGGGTCCTGATCGGCCTCGACTAGGCATCTGTTGATCTAATTGAGTTTCACCGACGGGAAGTGCTGCTCGGATTTGGATTCTTGCCTCCTTTACGGTATGTCTCTTTCCCGACGTTCTACTTCTTCTCGAAGTTCTTCTTCGTCTTCTTCTTCGACCCCTTCTTCTTCCCGGTCCTCTTCGTTTTCTTCTATCGAATCCCTCTATGAATTTGATTATCTTCCTGATGATCAAATCATCCCTTCAACCCCTTCTCCTCTGCTAAACCCATATACTGTCTTCCCAAAGAAGACTTCTTCCTCTACTACCTGGAAAACCCTTCTAGCCCCTAGGAAGAAAACCCCTCCGGTAAAGGAACTTGTTCAGGCTTCCCGATGTGAACTCCATCACATCCCTGCCACCACGAAAGAACAACTGTTCACCTTGGAGATCCCGACCTCCTTCATCCCTGATTGGCAAAACCAGGGTTATACCCATCTCCACTTTGGTGCAATCAAGTTTGCCCTTACTTTCCATGGCAGGAAAGGTCTTCCCGTGTTCTCCCGCATAGCTCTTCTAGACAGTCGTTTTCTCCGGTATGAACATGCCGTGATTGCTACTGTTCAGACCACCCTGAACGCAGGAACAATCTTCCTTACCTTGTACCCTAATTTCAACATAGCTTTAGCAGATCCTCTTCTTCCTTCAGCCCTAAAGTTTCAGATCCAAATCTCTGGATCTCCCCTTGCCCCTACGGCTTTAGCAGGTACTATCCACTATCAGTTGGCTTATCGGTTACAAAACCATGCCTTTGATCTTTCGAAAGGACAAACTGCGGATGCTCTATTCCTTTCGGTGGACTCTGACCATGTTCCTAGCCTTACCTATGTCCCCAGACAAATTCCAAGAGACGACCTCCTTCGCCTCTTACCTTCTTCTTGGGTTACGGCTTATGAACAGCAGATGGCTTCCCAGCAGCCTGCTCCAGTAGAACCCCTCCAGTCTACAGACCCACAGTTCATCACTCACCCTTCTGGTGAGGTTGAAATCCGATTTCCCCCTCCACAACCATTACAATCTCCTTTTCCGACCCAGTTTCAGGGTATGATCCAGCAAGAAAAGATTCCAATCAAATCTTTTGATGCTCAAGGCAACCCTGTTTACTATTTCTCCGATCCGGTCTCAGGTCATAAATATTTTGATCTCTGCGACTGTGATGATTGTCTCCAGAACTCTGATGATGAAGACCTCTATCTCCCTAAAAGAAAGTCCTCCCAGACTATTCTCAGGGAACGTTATGAGTCAGGAGATACCACAGTTGGTCCCTTAAGTACAGAATCCCGGTATCCTTTTATGGTCAAATATGGAAACCCTCTTCCGAAATCACCTTATACTCCACCTCCGGTCTGTAAACCTCCTACACCACCCAAACCACCGTATCCTATGGTCCCCCCTTGTTGCATGTATGCTCCAGGATCTTCTTCTTCTTCTCCTGTGAAGAATTTTCCTGGCCCTACAGATTATGGTCCTGATTCTCATGGTATCCGTCATGTTTGGAAAGTTAAACCCCCAATTCTCCCTTCTGGACAACCGAAAGAGATCTCCCCAGCTGAAGCAGCTCTTAACTGGCAAAATGAAAATGCCATAGTCCAAAACCAATACTTGGAACGTATCCTTGCTACCACCCAGCACACTCACAGTACTGTTGGCCGGCATACTCAGTTGATTCAATCCCTGAAAACTGAGATGGATCAAGTCCATATGGAACTCGCTGGTATTGCCTCATCGACTGCTGATACAACCCAGAGTTGGTATCAGAGCCGGGCGGTGGGAGGGGGAAGTTGTGACGATGTGGCAGTGGCACTGTTCGGATGCATAATCCCACATCGCTCAGCGAGGCCGCCCACCGCGACTATATCAGTCCCTGGGCACCTTCCCTGGATAACCGGTTTTGAAGGGGAGTGACGGGTCAACCCAGAGTTGGATATCGTCGTCTCCCGTCTGCCTACCACTTCTCACTTCCCCTACAGCTCCACACCTCGCAATGAATACCGATCGTCGACCCTACCCCTACACTGCTTTCATCGAAGATGGTTTTGATTGCATATGAGAGTAGACATTCTACCTCTGGGCATTTAGTTGCTCTAAATTCATTTACACCTTACAACACCCACATGTTATGGTAATAATATACAATATAATATTAATTTATGTTAATAGTTATCAACAGAGGAGGCGGTTTCTTTTATAATGGGTTTAGAGAGAGAGAGACGTTTAAAAGAGGTGGTGGTAGGTTATATATATATATATATATATATATATATAAACTTGCATGTGCAGTGCATGTATAAGCTTTTGTTATGTAGCAAAGATAACAATATATGATATAAGCTAATTGAATAAATAATGATTTGTATAAATTAGATTTTTAAGATAATACTTGAACTAGTTGGTAGTTTTATAAAAAAAGGCATATTCAACTATGGGAATACATATATTAAGTCGAAAAGCATCAAGTTAAAAAACATATCTTCTAGCCTTCAATAAATCTAATTAGAGTCGACACAATGTGCAGGTAATGCTCCGTTATATTCCTTCATGGTCATCCAAATTTTCAACATAATCCACATGGGATTTGGACAAACACCTGAGGGGAAGCAATATCTTGATACTAGAAATCTCAAGTCCAATCCCTAAACTCTTGCATAAATCAATTTATTTATTCTACCAAATATAGATATGTTCCATCACGTTACCATGTTCCACTTCACCTTGGCTTATAATATTAAAAAATGGGATGTTAAAATCATTTAGGTCATATTACTATCAGTGATATTTCTGTTATGATGATTAGAGATAATTCGAGGGATATTCAATCAAATTTGAAACATTTGATAATGTTGGTCATACATTTTTTTTTTTCAACTTTGCATTATATTGATCAATTTTGGTCAAATATTTAGCTGCAATTTGAACATTTGATCAGACTTATTGAAATTTAGTGAAATGATAGAAAAATTTATGAATTTTGATAATTTCAACAAATTTTGATAGACTGTAATGACTTTGTAGAAACACAATATGTTAAGGGTTTATGTTTTATGGTTTATAGTTTGGAAATTTTTGGGTTAAATGATAGATATCTTGATGAAAGTGGGAATATTTTGTCAGATTTTATCATGCTTGGGCTATATTGCTTTAAAAAATGGGATATTGCGGTCATTTAAAGGCATACTATGGCTAATTATGAAGGTTTAGGGTTCAGGACCTCAAAAATGTAGGAGCCTCTTTTTTTTTTGGATGAATGCCCTTTGTTTACAATAAATAAATAATAAATTAAAAAAAAAAAAAAATTTTTGGATAACTTGGTCAAACACAAAAGTCAGGAAAGCTGAAGTGGTATTAAAGTGTTCGATTAATTGGTTAGAGGCTAAAACCAAGGCTAATGTGTTAACATTTAGGGCATTTTAGTGACAATTCTATTCAAAATAGACAAAATTTGATCAGTCTTGTAATGTTTAGTAATCTTGCTCAAACGATATAAATTTTGATGATTATGATTTGATGTTCCCAAGTTAACACTGAGAGGGGGGTGAATCAGTGATTCCAAAAATTTTCTTATTTGCAACCCAACAAAAATTTTCAATTTCCAAATTTTAGATTGGCCGAGGCAATTCCATAATTATTAATCATGCAAACAACGACACTTCCACCACACACTACAATGTGGTTGTGTTTACTAGACAGTGTCTCACCACTCTGCACAACACGCACTTCAAATATATGTAAAAAAATAAATGCGAGACAAGAACATCGGATATATGCGGTTCGGCCAGTGTGCCTGCATCCACGAAGGAATACCCATATAGGGTTTCGTATTTCCACAATACTCAACTTTTTCAACCGCTAAAATGGTCGAGGAACACCTATCCCTGCTTCAATCTGAAATGCAACTCAGACAAGGGCAACAACCGCACACCCTAGACAAGCCCCAACTTGTTAGGTTCACAATTTTAAATCAATAAAATAAAATCCCAACTCAATACATCATCGATCTAGAGTTTCTCAACAATAAACACTCTAGAATACAAAAAATAGGGATCTCAGATACGGATTACCTCAGCTTGTGTAATCCTGTTGATAATCGCTTGCTTGAAATATAGAAGAACATGCTCAAACCATCAACATAGCAACCTTTTGGATCTCTCTCAAGGTTGCTTCTCTCCCTCTCTCTCTTTCTTTCTCTCGATTTTGCTAGTAATGGAGAGGCTCACTTTTCTTTGCCGAGAGGATTGCTTTATATCACACAAGATATCTGCAGGGCTCTAACCTGCTGCACTTCTACTCAATCTCGGAGTCTTACCATAAGTTGTTGTCCACCACTTCACAAGCTATCCACGCATAAGGAATTATATTTCCCACAGGCTCAATCCGCGAACAACAAGGTAGTAATCTGATCACACGTATACAGCTTCTTTATCTCAAAGGATTTCATATTCAATAAGGAGTTGAACTCCTTGCTATCCACGTGCTTGAGTAAGAGAAAGCAGATTTGTTTGAAGTCCCATCTTCAATTAAAGCTTCAAGCTTTTTTGTCCACGTAGAGACGAGTTATTCTATTTGATTAAACTATTGAAGTTCTATTGCATATAGTATACCCTTGTGAACCCTTGCTTTTTAAATCCTTGCAAACTCACAAACCTTCTAAATGTAGAACTCAATGCTGTCCACATGCTGATCAAGTGACATTCAAATCCTAGTAGGAATAGGATTAATGGGATACTTTGGATTTGAGTCAACTTCCTCAAGGTGCTGATGTATTGTATCAATCCTCAAGTTGTTATGCTTCAATGCTTGCTGATTTCATTATCCAATATCTTAAGATGTTGTGTTGCATACAAATTCCTAATATAAGAGCTGTAGTGCTTGGCTGGTTCAAGTACAAACCTCGAAACCGATTTTCTGCTGACTTAATTAAAGTTATTTGCTTACCTCATCATATTGGTGGCTGATGTAATGTTTGATACAAACAAATTGGTTCAATCCTGAACCCAAATATCAAACTTAAACAAATTGAGTCAATTATCGAACTAGAACCACCACACTGTTGCCAACAATGACAGGCCCAATTTCCCAACAATCTCTCCCTTTGGAATTGCTGGCAACTTCTTTTATATGTCATTTTGACATTGTGTTTTATTTCTCTCCCCCTTTGACAACAAGTACAAAGCGTGACGATGCTCCCCCTATATAGAAGCTCACCCTACATAGACTCACCTATAGGAGTGCCCACCGCATCTTCCTATCCTATAGGGATTTGATGTCTCTATGCTTACTCATCTACTTTCCTCGCACACATACCATCTACTGTGCTCATGGAATTGTCCAATGTTTCTTCTTGATTTATCATGTATTTTTCATCGCTAGCTTCAAAGAAAACGTACAAGTTTTTAGCTGTTCTTGACCCTTGTGCCACTATTTTTCCATTCTTAGACTTCTGGATCATACAACCATCTTTGGTGAATAGAATTTCGTGACCCTCATCACATATCTGACTCACACTCAGAATATTGTGTTTCAGCCCACTTACATACAAGACATTGTTCAACTTGATTCTACCATTATCCAAGTTGATTGTTCCTTTTCCTTCAATCTTGGGTCTGTCATTATTTCCAAATTTCACTGATCCATTTTCTACTTGATGTAGATTCAAAAATCTATCTTTATCACCTATCATGTGAGTGGAGCATCCATTATCAAGGATCCACGGTGATGGTTTACTCTGTTCTTTGAATGCATATACTGTAAGAGACTTGTAGTCGTCCCCTTTCTTCATTTTCACTACCCAGGTGGCTTTATCTTTCATTGTAATGGGCTTCTTAACTTTGTCTTCAACATGCAGCTTTTGTCTTTGACTTTTCTTCCTTAGAGAACTCTTCTTTGGATTTCTTCTAGATTACCTTTGTGAAGGAAGTATTGTCTTGTAGTTTTTAGCAATGTGACCCATCTTGTAACACCTGTAGCACTCTACACTCACCTCTGTCAATGGAGTATATCTGTTCCTGCTTGTGAAGTTGACATGCTTGACTTGTCTCCTGCATTCAACTAACTTGTGCCCAAAATTATTACACCCATAGCACCCATTGAAGGAGTTGTGTATCTGTCTAGCATTTCATGGTCCTTGGTTCTTTGATGATTGAATGTTGTGAAACAATCTTTTTCCACATTTTTTAGTCTTCACATTACTTGAAGATTCACCCTTTTCATAACCAATACCAAACTTTATTTATGGAGATCTCTGAAAGCTAAGAATTTCATCAAGTACATTCCCCGTTTCTTTATTAGATGTTGGGTAGTCTATCTCAGTCACTTGAATGCTCACATCTTTGCTTTTACGCTTCAATATAGTGATTGGTGGAGCTGTGGAAACTGGATGGTCAATCTTTTGTAGCTTCTCAAGCTCTGCCCTCAGCATAACAATCCCCTCCTCTAATCTATAGCATTCATCTGTCTTGAATGATAGATTGACACCCAGCTCATCATTAATCTTGGTTATACCTTCAATTGTAATCTTTAGCTGACTATTATGCTCATCCTTTTCAACAAGCTGAATTTTTAGCTCTTTCATTTTCTTTCTCTCAACCTTGAGATCAGTAAAGCCGAATATAAATTTGCCATTAAGTTATATTGAGCTTCTTGTTCCTCCTCTTCCTCAAACTCTTCAGTATTCTAGTATTGTATTCTATCTTTAAGTGCCATAAATAGTGTCTCAAAGGACTCATCATACTCCTCTGATGGAGACTTGCACTTCTTTGATATTAGACTTTTCTTCTTAAAGTTTCTTCTTCTAGGTATGAACTTCTTCTTTCCTTTCGTGAACTTGCTTCCTTGAGTATCTTCATCCTCAGACTCACTCAATTAATCATTCTTTGGACACTTGGAAGCGAAATGCTCTATACCATCATAATTGAAATACTTCAGGGAAGTTTTCCCTTGTATTTGCCTTCACCTTTCTTGAGTTTTCTAGCCATGTAAGCTATTAACTTATCATCAAAATCTTTTTGTTCATTGTCTTCATTGATCTTCAATTTCTTCAAGGCTTTGAAGGTAGCTTCATTTTCTGTGGGCTTGGGCTTGACCATCCTCATCTCATAAGCAATCAGAGTTCCATGTAGTTCATCCAATTTCATTGTATTCAAGTCTTTAGATTCTTCAATGGTAGACACCTTAGGGTTATACAAGTCAGATATAGAACTCAATATTTTCTTCACCACCACTTCTCCTAATCCTCTAATAGAATTGATGATTTCATTCATTTTGCTCATAAGCTGATCAATAGTCTCCTCCTCAGACATCTTCAGACTTTTAAATAAATTTCTATAGTGTTGCAGTTTTACCTCTTTGATTTTATTATCTCCCTCATGAATACTCTTTAACTTGTCCCAGATGTCCTTTGATGTTGTACAGCTAACCACTTTTACAAACTCATTGCTCACTAGGGAGCCTAAAAGTGCATTCATTGTTTTAGCACCGTCTGCACACTTCTTCATCTCCATTTTATCTATGATGTCTGTAGCGGGAGGTTGTAACCATTCTTCACTGCTAACCAAACTCCATAGCTTTGAGACTTCAAGTAAGCCTCCATCCTGATTTTTTAGAAGTTATAATTCGACCCATCAAAGAAAAGAATATTTCCATGCATATGATAACTATCATCGAATGTCATATGTATCTTCTCAGTATTTAGACCCAAAACTGTTAAGCTTCCCCCTTAGGGAACCTTGCTTGGATACCACTTGATGTTCCTAGGTTGACACTGAGAAGGAAGGTGAATCCGTCGTTCTAAAAATTTTCTTATTTACAACCCAATAAAAACTTCCAATTTTCAAGTTTTAGATTGGTTGAGGCAATCCTATAATTACCAATCACACAAACAACGACACTTCCACCTCACACCACAATGCGGCTGGGTCTACTAGACAATATCTCACCACTCTGCACAACACGCACTTCAAATATATGTAGAAAAGTAAATGCGAGACAAGAACACCAGATATACGTAGTTCGGCCAGCATGCCTACATCCACGGACGAATACCCATATAAGATTTCGTATTTTCACAATACTCAACTTTTTCAGCCGCTACAATAGTCCAAGAACGCATATCCCTGCTTCAATCTAAGATGCAACTCAGACAAGGACAACAACCCCACACCCTAGATAAGCCCCAACTTGCTAGGTTCACAATTTTAAATCAATAAAATAAAATCCCAACCCAATATATCATTAATCTAGAGTTTTTCAACAATAAACACTCTAGAATACAAAAAATAGGGATATCAGATACGGATTACCTCAGCCTATGTAATCCCATTGATGATCGCTTGCTTGAAATATAGAAGAACATGCTCAAACCATCAACATAGCAACCTTTTGGATCTCTCTGCTTCTCTCCCTCTCTCTCTCTTTCTCTCTCTCGATTTTGCTAGTAATGGAGAGGCTCACTTTTTGTTGCCGAGAGGATTCCTTTATATCACACAAGACATCCGCAGGGCTCTAATTTGCTGCACTTCTGCTCAATCTTGGAGTCTTACCATATGTTGTTGTCCACCACTTCACAAGCTATCCAGGCATAAACAATTATATTTCTCACAAGCTCTATCCGCGAACAGCAAGGTAGTAATCTGATCACACATATACAACTTCTTTATCTCAAAGAGTTTCATATTCAATAAGGAGTTGAACTCCTTACTATCCACATGCTTGAGTGAGAGAAAGCAAATTTGTTTGAACTCCCATCTTCAATTAAAGCCTCAAGCTTTGCTGTCCATGTATAGATGAGTTATTATATTTGATTAAACTACTGAAGTTCTATTGCATATAATATACCCTTGTGGACCCTTGCTTTTTAAATCTTTGCAAACTCATAAACCTTCTAGATGTAGAACTCAATGCTGTCCACATGCTGATCAAGTGACATTCAAATCCTAGTAGGAATAGGATTAATGGGATACTTTGGATTTGAGTCAACTTCCTCAAGGTGTTGATGTATACTTCAATGCTTGCTGATTTCATCTCCCAATGCTGATGTATTGTATCAATCCTCAAGTTGTTATGCTTCAATGCTTGTTGATTTCATCATCCAATATCTTCAAATGTTGTGTTGCATACTAATTCCTAATATAAGAGCTGTAGTGCTTGGCTGGTTCAAGTGCAAACCTCGAGACCGATTTTCTGCTAACTTAATTAAAGTGGTTTGTTTACTTCATCATATTTTTGGCTGATGTAATGTTTGATACAAACAAATTGGTTCAATCCTGAACCCAAATATCGAACCTAAACAAATCAAGTCAATTATTGAACCAAAACCACCACACTATTGCCAACAATGACAAACCCAATTTTCCAACATGATTACTGTTAGATTCTTCCCACCAGCTATTCATATGCACCAACATGTTGATTAGGAGAACTAATTCAAATGTTGACATGAATGGATTCCATAATGTCTCGTCTATGATCTCATTTAATAATCTAAGTAATACACTCATGGGTTTTTTTTTTTTTTAAACAATATGAAATAGGTAAATAGCTAGCAAGAGCTATTTCATGGTCAAATGTATTTACCAACCTTTGGTGAGTAGTCTCAATCAACAATAATATCATCCCCTAATAGCATCCTCCTTTAGGGGAAACAATTTCCCCCAAACAATTTTTTATTCTTTTTAGGCCAATAGTCTCATGTGCTGATGTGTCAACAATGTGAACTAATCCATATCTCGTGCTTTGAATGGATAAAAAATTTTGGCATAAGAACATTTAATAAGTCTTGATGGATTCAAACCACCATCTCTTGAGAAAGTTCCCAAGTGCTCTACCTATTTGAGTTAAAGATTCACATACATGACTACAAATAAGAGTAGTTTTGATATATTACTAATGCATATCAGAAAAGGAACCACAATTTGGAATTCAAGACTTGCAATACAAATTAATAACGAAAATCAAGGGCACAAATAATCTAAATTCAATCCAAATCTCTCATCCAAATGACAAATTTGATTACAAGGGCTCAACAGATCACCAAATCCAAATGTAGCCTTAATGAGATTTGTCATTTGATGAGGACATCAATAGGGATTTAGAACAAAGTTGGCAAATGAAATAATGAATAATGAGTAGTTCTTGCAGTTTCATCCTCCTTATGAAGGATTTTATCATGTGGTTCCATAATATAAGTCTAAAATGGCCAAAACCGCAAAGACACTTATTGATTCAATCAGTCATCATGGAAAAGATCCAAGATCTCATGCAAATAAGAAAGAAAAAATAAATATAAAATGGGAAATTTTCTTGTACCACCCCTAAAAATCTTCATAACTTGGAGTGATCACCAAAAATGAAAATCATATCCACTGCACCCCTAATTTGTAACACCATTAACTGAAAAGGTAAAATAACTTTTTTACCCTTCTATTTAATCTTTAAAAGAACTCATTTTCTCACATTCGAAACCCTTGCATACTCCCACCACCAGCTCAGCCGCGATTCTTGCAGGGATGATCGGATTTCAAGTTGGTGTCCAACATTAGAATTTGAATAATTGGATTTCTTGGCCGACGATGGTAATGATGCGACAGCGGAGTTGGAGGTGGTGAGAGGACTTTCGTGGTAATGGTATAGCATAGACTTGGACAGTTGACCTAACCCCTATCGCCTCCATGGCTTCACCGACCAAAACCGTCGAGCAACACAGAGATCAGCAACACAAAGATCGAAAACCCATAAAACAAATTAACACGTTATAGGAACCAAGATCAGATTCTGCTTGCCGTGGTGAACGAGGTAGAGATATAAATTCAGATCCATCATCCTGTTTTGAAATTTGTATTCCCCGTCATCCATTACCAAATCAAACTCAAAAAATCCAAATACCCAAATCTTCCCTTCTTTATTCCTTCTGTCTCTAAATTTTCCAAAATCCATAAACTTGATCCCTCTTACTACGTCAAAGCAGATGATGGCATCTAGTTTTGCTCGTCAAGCCAAGCAAACTCCAATTCAAAGATTTTGATGATTTTTGAAAACCCTGACCTCCCAAGGATGGATTTGCTGATGAGGGATCAATTCCTCATAAAAAATATAGACTGCCAAGAACGATCAAAAGAACTATGCCGGCGGTGGCTCCAAGATTGACGGCGACAATGGAAATTACTAAGCAAACCACCGCAACAATATTGTAAAGGAAGACGATGACGAAGCTCCATAGGAAGGTGACCATGAGGCACTCCCAGACCTTGGGGATGACGGTCATGATTTTTTTGAAAGTCAATTCTTTACTGCTATAGATAGAAGCAATTGAGTAGACGACAACAGAGGTGGAGAGAAGGGAGAAGATGAGAAGAACGACGAGATAAGCCGCCTTGAAGACCCAATAAGCAACCCATTCTGATGAGATTCGATCAGTAAGGCGTTGGTAGGTGGGTGCATTTGAGCGAGTGAAGTCTAGGGTTTCTTGGTTTTGGATGAATTTGGACATGATGAGCTCAGAGATTTAGATGTGAGCTTGGAAGATGAAGGTGAGTGGGAGGATTAAGGCCAAGGACATTATGGTAAGTTTACATACCCATAAGGGTAGTTTGGCCATTTAGACCATAAAAGACTGATGACATCATCACTTAACGACTTAATTCTAACGAAATGGATTTTTTAGAAATAATTTTATGAAAGTGAGGGATATACGGCCTATTATTTTCATTTTTGGGGATCACTCCAAGTTATGGGGATTTTTAGGGGTGGTACAAGAAAATTTTCTATATAAAATTATAATCACAATTATGCAAAAGAAAAACAAAGAAATTAGGTGGTTCATCACTCCTCTAGGTTATATTCACGGGAAGGACAAGAGAAATCCACTATTTAGAACCAAAATAATAAAAGATTTAAGTTATTACAATGTTATCTCAACACATTGGTGAAAAGTCCATATTCAAAACCCTAATTTCAAATCTTCTCCACAGGTTAAGAAAAAAAAAAAAAATTGCAAACCCCTATCAATGGAATAGTTGGCAACCAATAGAGAAAGAAAAGGCCTTAACTTTTGCTACATGACAATATTAAATATTTTTTACGTATAACTATTACAACTACATGACAACTAAAGAATGGGCTACCATGTCTGAGTGCAATAGTTATTATAAAGGACTGTCATGCCCGGGTGCATGGTTTGTTTGTTCCGAGCCTTTCTTGGAATCACATTAAATTTTGAAGCTGAAATTTGGGATATTTTAGAATTTTTTTTTCTACAAAAATCTTATTAGTTACCTTAACAATCAAAATTCCTCACCTTCCTCTTTTTCTATATTTAAAATATATTTATAAATTTCTTTCTCTATTCTCCGCTGCCTCCTCTCTCCCTTCCTATCCTTTCTTTTCTATCTTTCTCTATATCTTTTTAAAATCCTCTCTCTCTCTCTCTCTCTCTCTCTCTCTCTCTCTCATTTTTTAATTAAGGAAGACATTATATAATCTATTATGTCTAGTAGTATTTATTATTTATAACCCATAATCTATTATCATAATTGATTATTTATTAATAAATAATAAACATAAACAGAAAGAGTCAGGCTTAAAGTCAAAAGATACAAATTCACTTTTTGTGGTGCCACGTTTCCAAGTTAGCTTCTTCTAGCTCCACGCATAAACCTGGTTACAATTAAGTCAATATCTATATAAACTATGAAGCCCCTTAGTTATTAACAGCGCAAGACCCAATCCCCCACTTCTTTCTTTCTCAATAATAGTTCGGCCCAACCTAATCAAGCTGCCAATGGGTTCTAAAACCCTTAACACTTCACGCCTTCTTCTTCTTCCCACTCATGGCTCAAGGCCACTTGACCCCAGTGATAGACATCGCCAAACTGTTTGTAAGCTGAAGTGTAAAGGTAACTATAGTCACTACTCCCCGCAACGCATGCCTCTCCTCCAACACCATTGATCGTGATGCCCAGGTGGGTCTCAAAATCTCTGTTCAGCTCATCCCATTCCCTTCAATTGAGGTTGGATTGTCGGGTTTTTATGGGCTTAATTGATCCAGAATGATCTATTGGGTGCAGGCTAATCTGGCCCACTCCAAGTGGGATATACCTAGCCCAATCCATTGTTGGAATGAATTAGGATTTTAGGGATTCTATTATAAATAAAAGCCAAAGGTCTCTGCAGCCGTTACTTTAAAACCTTCATGGTTTTCGAAGCACAGAATCCCCTCACAGAAGTAGTGCATGTAAGAGAATTCTAAGGGTGAAAGGCTGCAGAAGATCTTAACGGATGGGACTCCATTGTGTAGTTCCTTGTTACAATCTTCATAGCATTGATCTTCAAGCATATGGGAGAGAGGTTCGTGATCAATACTTATGGGACTTCTAAACTTACACATAGGTATTCTTCTACTCCCATTGATTATCATATATGGGGTAAATCTACATATTTGTATGTTCTTGGTTTAGGGACTAAACTCATGGTTAATCTCTTTTATGATTCTTATATTCTAAATACTATGGGGTTGTTCATATGATTTTATGGATTAGAATCTTTAACAATCAGGTCACGGGTTTGAGTCTCCCCGGGCGCAGGTTCGTGACTTTGGGGGGAATTGTTGGTGCTCATATCGACTGTATGGAGACGGCCTAAAGTCTCTGCTCAGATCCTGGCTCGATCATGAGTGTGACTGCTACAAAGAGGGATGCTATAAGTAATAAAGTGCGCACATTCCCTCATAAGACGTCATTTGGAAGGCTAGCAGTGGCCGTACACTTAAGATCCAACCATTGGTATTAGAGCCAACCCCTGTGGTGCTAGAATCAAGAAAAATCAATTAAAAATCGATTTTGTATATGGTTTGAGTCTCAAATCTATGAAAATCGTCATTTTACCATCGTCAAACACTCTCGGATGGAAAAAATTTCTGCACGAAAGTTGTAGAGGACAAAAAGACAGACATGACTGTATACCACACGTCACTGAAATCCACTGGATGCACCGACATGCGCCATCAAAAATCGACAACTAGAGGAGAGAGAAAATATAGATATATTTTTTTTTAAAAGGCGACGAGTCATAACCGGGTCAACTCGGTAGGGTTTTCAAGTTAACCTGGTGAACTAGTGAGTCAACCCAAGACCATATTTTGATCGGTCTAATTTTGACCGGGTCAGTTGACCAATCTGACCCGAAAATTCAATTTTTTTACCTGAAAACTTGAATTTTGGCCCAAATATTGACCTAAAATCAGTTTTATTGAACCGCGCTGGACCAGTTGGGCCAAACGATTCGGTTTAACTAGATCGAACCGATTGATTTAAATAGATCAGAATCAATTTTAACAATTTATTTTTGTAACTTCAAATGGCTCGTACGAAAAAACGGTGAGGAATTTTTCACTCTGATTTTTTCGCATTGAATCCAGTTTTTTGTGCTCTTCATTTTGATGTATTATGAGCCTAGTTTTGGTTAACTTTTATGGTCTTTTTTATAGAAATTAAAAGTATGAGAGATTTATGATTCTTCTTCATATTTCTCTTAATTGTTAGAAATGAAGGGAAAACCAGTCATATATTACTTGCATTTCAGTATATGAAATTATTTATTGGCTAATGATAGTCCGTGCTTTTGTTTACATATTTTTTATTAATTCTTAAGATATATATATATATATATATATATAAATGTCTTCATTGTGTGTTGGATTAATTATTTTTCTTGTGTTAAACAATTAAATGTCTTTAAAAGTAGCTTGAGGATATGGAGGTCTACATGTGCCTCAAGGACTTAGATTCGACTTTTAGAAACATGAGTTCTCAAACACCTTTAATTCCATTTCTGTCTCTAGAAATGGAAATTTATGTTTCTGTCATTTCTTGAAATAGAAACAGCAGAAACGTTATCAAACGTGCCCCAAATCAATAGTTTTGTGTTATGCTTTTAAAGCAAATACAGTTGATCAATGGCAATAGAGTGGATGAGTATTCCATAGCTATGACCATAGGTTATAGGTTTATTTAGTGTGTTATTTTTTGTATTTTGATTGGATCAATTCAGATTGGTTAGGTTGGATTAGTATCGGTTTGATCAATCCAATACCAAGTTTTCAAACACTGTCATTGTTCTTTGAAAACTTATTTATGAACATTAATTGATAAAAATGTTTGGTTTTCTTTTGTTTTGGGCTTATGCGAACAAGTTTTGGTGTATTTCACATATAAATGAATTTTTACTCCAGTAAATGGATTAAATTATAACTGATCGAACCAAGTGGGAAGATAGAATATGGATCTTAAATTATTTTATGTGGCTCGACTAGTGGGAGGATAAATTCAACACACTAGGTTGCTAATGGAAAAATATTGTTAATGGAAGGATAATTTCACTATACTAGGTTGCTAGTGGGAGGATGTTGCAAGTGAAAGAATAACATGTTGCTTTTAACGTAAAATGATTATTTTATTTTGGAACTCACTTTTAAATGTTTCAGAACTATTTTTGAAGGTTTTGTATTGGTTTATCATTACCATGATATTAGAAAATTATTTATGACTAAAATATGTATGAAATCCATATTCATATCATTTAGTACTTACATGTCATGCTTGAAACACCTTACGAATAATATATATTCTAAAATTAAACTAGGTGTGAGCTTCTGCATATGCTTTGCTACACAGTACATTCCTAGGAAGCTATAAAAAAGTTGAGTGGAATCCACCAAAGTGGCACATCATATTCTTTCATATTTTTTTCAAGTACAGCAAAGTTGATGACATTTGCCTAAAGGTGATGTCACCGAAGTTAAAGAAAATACCTGTATAGAAAGGACAGTAACCTATAGGCTTCTAATCCCATTGGAGACAAAAATAATTGTATTTTCATAGTAAATTTGAATTTATAAGAGGACCAGTGCACTCTTAGCCCAAATGATAGGAATGTAGTTACGATTGTGACTCTTATGTAGTTTACTTGCTAGATGGTCATATTATATTTTCTAGCCCAGTTATTTAGTGTGTACATTTCATACCTGAGATTTGTTTAGGGTTACTTGATCTGGTTTTAGCTCTCAGGGAACACAAACCATTTACTTTTGCTGATCAAAGCACATCTAAGAGAAATAGGAACAATTTTTACTGCCCTATCAAATTATATAATGATTCTGGAATAATTTTGGGATGATTTTATCCTGAATCATGTTCTCTGAATTATTTATGTTTCATTTGTTTGTGTTATCCCTCATTGTGTAAGAAACACATTAAAGCATATACTTCTGTACATAAATTCATCTTCAATATAGAAAACAAGATAGGAATGAGTGAAACCTACCAAAGTAGTACATTCAGTTTAATTGTGTGTTTTCCAAAGTAAATGTGATTTTTACTCAAAGGTGATGTCACCCAAGTTTATGGACAAAGTTCTTAAGAGCCATATATATTTTTTTTTTTTTTTTACATTGGTGTTGTTGAGGTTTTTGATATACTTGGTTAGTGGGAGCTTTATAATTTTATTTAATCAAATATATCATGGTGGCGAAAGCCAAAGTTTAAAGGCGTGTCTACTAAGGTTTTTTGGTAGTTCTTATCCAAAGTAATTGATGATAAGCCAAAATAATTGACGATAAGTCGAGGTAATTGACGGTATTTCACTAGGATTCATAACGTATGATAGTATTTAGCCAAAGTCTGTGATTTATGACGGTCTTTAGCCTAAATCCAAAGAAGTGATGATTTACCATAGGTGGTTTACGAAAGTTTATGATTTATAATGGTATTTAACCTAAATCCATGGAAGTGGCGGTATGCCAAAGTAAGGTATTAATCAAGAAATGGGTGATTTGCCTAAATGTTGATTAATATCAAAGTTCACTTTCTGTGAGGTTTTCAAGGTAGGCTAATCTTAAGATTAGAGAAAGGAACTACAAGGAAAGATTTTATATGTGATCACAATTATCATTTTCTTGTTCGTATTCCAGACGATTCGGATTAATGAAATTTTCACATTTGTAATGATAGATAGTTGAGAGCCGTATATGGAGGCACATTTTCTACTATTGTTCAATATGAGAGGTTTATTAATTGAATCTAAGTTATTTTAGTGGTATTTTAGATTTGGGGTTTTATGGCCAATATCAATAGAGAGATGTCTGTATCAGTGTAGTCCAAGTGGGAGATTGTTGGGTTTTTATGGGCTTAACTGATCCAGAATAATCTATTGGGCCTAGGCTAATTTGGCCCACTCCAAGTGATATATACCTAGCCCAATCTATTGTGGTAATGAATTAGGGCTTTAGGGATTCTATTATAAATAGAAGTTAAAGGTTCCTGCAGCTGTTACTTTAACACCTTCATGGTTTTGGTAGCACAGACTCCTCTCACAAGAGTAGTGCATGAAAAGGAATTTCAAAGGTGAAAGGCTACAAAAGATCTTAATGGATGGGATTCCATTATGTAGTTCCTTGTTACAATCTTCATGGGACTGATCTTCAAGCACATAGAAAAGAGGTTTGTGATCAATACTTATGGGACTTCTAAACTTACACACAGGTAATCTTGTACTCCCATTGATTATCATATATGGGGTAAATCTATATGTTTGTGTGTTCTTGGTCTAGGGACTACACCTATGGTTAATCTCTTTTATGATTCTTGTATTCTAAATACTATGGGGTTGTTCATATGATTCTATGGATTAGAATCCCTAACATGGATTACCAGAAGGATGTAAGAACGCTAGTTCTATCACTTTCCCTACCATGGCCAACAACTTCTTCAAGGCTCTAGACTTACTCCAATGACCATTTGAGGAGCTTCTTCAAGAACACCCTGATTGTATCATAGCTGACATGTTCTTCCCTGGGTTATAGACTTTGCTACCAAGCTTGGAATTCCAAGTTTTGTCTTTCATGGAACCAGTTTCTTTTTCCTCTGTCTTCAGACAATTTGAAATGTTATGCCCCTTAGGAGATCGTTAAATCTGATTCCCATACGTTCATCATGCCCAGCCTTCCCAATCAAATAGAATTCTCAAGGTCGTAGCTTCCTGACAACTTGAAAATCCATAGTTGTGAATTTAGCAATTTTTTTGAACGAATTAGAGAATCAGAAGGAAGAAGCTACAAAATCGGCTTGGTTAATAGCTTTTACGAGTTGGGGCCAACTTATGCAGATTGTTATAGCAAACACCAATAAATATGAAAATAAACAAAAATAAATACGCACGACACACAGAGATTTAACGAGGTTCACACACCGATGTGATGTGCTACGTCCTCGGGCGAAGAAGAAGTTTCACTATGTGGAAAAGAGATCACTTCCAAACAACGGCGAGAAAACTCTCCCTAAAACCCTAGCTCAAAAAACCCAAATTGCAACTACTTTCTCAACAAGACGATTATACATTATATACTCCTCCAAGTCACGGGTCGATCCACTGGGTCGCGGTGGATCGGACAAACCCAACCCCTCTGCTTCCATCACAAATATCAAAAAAAATCTCATTCGTGTCGCCACAAAATATGTCAAAGCGGGTCATTCTTCAAAATAGTTCAAGAATTCGAGACAAATTTAACACAAATCACCATAGGAAGGTCATAGGAAAGAAGGCATGGCAAATAGGCCCTGTTTCACTAAGAAACATAACATGGCGGACAAGGCTCAGAGGGGAAACAGTGCTCCCATTGATGGAAAAAAGTGCCTCAATTGGCTTGACAAGAAGAAACCGAACTCGGTTCTCTATGTGTATTTCGGAAGTATGACCCAAGTCACGGCTTCTCAACTACTAGATATTGCGATGGCTCTCGAAACTTCTGGGCACCCATTCATTTGGGTTGTGAGGTCTGAGGATGAGACGGGTCATCAGGAGAGGTGGATGCCAGAAGGGTTTGAAGAGAGGACTGAAGGGAAGGATCTCATAATAAGGGAGTTTTGATCTTGGACCATCCTGCCCTGAGAGGGTTCGTGACCCATTGTGGATGGAACCCGACGCTTGAAAGTGTGAGTTTAGGGTGTCCATGATCACTTGGCCTTTATTTGCAGAGCAGTTCTATAATGAGAAGCTGGTGACCCAAGTGCTGAGGGTCGGAGAGAGTGTAGGGGTCCAGGAATTGAGTGGGTTCGTAGGAGTTGGGGAAAAGGCATCAGTACTGAAACAAAAGGAAGCAAAGCGAATGAGGACTCGAGCTATGGAGCTCAAAGAGATGGTGAGAAGAGCTGTCAAAGGAGGAGGGTCTTCCTACACCGACTTGACAGCTTTGATTGAGGAGCTGAAGTTGCATACGAGGCCTGAAGCTAGCCTAGAATAACAATCAACAATTTTTTTATCGAAAAAAAGAAAAAATATCCATTAATTAGAAATCAATCTTAAAACATCAATATTTGAATTAGTGTTCAATATTTGTGTTTGTTTTTTCTAGTCATATGTGGTCTTACGCAGTAGGAGTGGTTGGGCCTGACACAATAACAATCAAAGGGTAACCTTCCAATGGCACGATATGGAGTGAAGTAGATTGTTTCACTATAATTTTTTTGCTCGTTCATTTATTTTATTATGTTTTTCATATATCAAAGGTAGACATAGAATTTCACAAGCTAAAATAATATTATCAATCTCTACCTCCCTCTCTCTCTCTCCTCCCTCGACCACTACATCTCCCTCCATGGTTCTCAAAATGGAACGGTACGGTCAATATCAGCTGGATCAAAATAGTATTGGCCTTGATTGATCCCTAATCCTGACTTTTCTGATCCCAATCCACATGTCTGGTCTAGATAAAAGTGTAATAATATCTTATATTAAAATATATATATATATATATATATATTTGTCTTATACAATCCAATCCCATGATCTTTCCTGAGTTTTAGAACCTTGTATTCCCCATTGTAGTGGTCATTCCACGAACTCATTACTATAACCATCAAACAAATATGAGAACGGACAATTTTTGTATATATATATATATATATATAAATAAATATATATATATATATATATATATATATATATATATAAGCAAGTGGCTTGTTGATTTTGCAAGTGGCATGTTAAATTGTAAATTATCTCTCACTTTCCATTAACTAGAGTAACAGTATATGTACAAGAGTACATAAAATCATAGCCTGATTTAGTTACCTTTGGAAGATCGGATTACAATAAGATCTTTCCATGAGTAACCATGTATACAATATTTGAGTTTCTAACTACAGAAGATAGAGCAATAGGAAATTCAAGATTTGTGAAGATTGATATCACATGTGAGAATATTGTGAAGATTGATATCACATGTGAGATATTGTGAAAATTGTGAAGCTTATGTGGAGATCTTATTACCAAGGTGTCTGTGAGCCTTCGCGATAAGATCTCCATATAAGCTTTACAATCTTCACAATATCTCAAGCATAGTTTCTCTCACGGGCTCTTGGTTGAGCGCTCCAAACAAAACACGCTCAAGGCCTTCTCAATGCCGATTGGGCTGGCAGCAGCACTGATCGCAGGTCCACTAGGCGTACGCCATCTACTTTGGGCCAAATCTCATCTCCTAGTCATCTCGCAAAAAGAAAACCGTCGTGCGTTCCTCTACTAAGGCTGAGTCCAAAGCTTTAGTGGATGCCTCTGTAGAGCTTATATTGCTGGAATCTCTGTTTCAGGAATTGAGCTACCCTATTCAGAGCCCCCAATACTATGGTGTGATAATATAGGGGCTATGTATCTCTCGGCCAATCCGGTGCTCCATGCTCGCACCAAACATGTGGAGATCAACTTTCATTTTGTGCGTGAACGTGTGGCCAATCGCCAGCTGACTGTACAATCTATTTTCACAACTGATCAGCTCGCCGATGCACTCACTAAAACTCTAGCCACGGTGCGGTTCCAATTCGTATGGGACAAGTTGAAGGTTCAGTCACCTCCACCTACAACTTGAGGGGTGTATTGACTAGTATTGCTCTCCACGCTCCAGCTCACAGACACCTTGGTGATAAGATCTCCACATAAGCGTCACAATCTTCACAATATCTCACATGTGATATCAATCTTCACAAATCTTGAATTGATATCAATCTTCAAAAATCTTGGATTTCCTATTGCTCTATCTTCAGGAGTTGGAAACTCAAATATTGTATACATGGTTACTCATGGAAAGATCTTATTGTAATCCGATCTTTCATAGGCAACTAAATCAGGCTATGACTTTATGTACTCTTGTATATATACTGTTACTGTAGTTAATGGAAAGTGAGAGATAATTTACAATCTAACAGATCTATAGCTTCATTTAGGAAAACACGATCAATTGAGAAGTAAATTTTTGGGGTGAAAGATTTCTGCGCTTAACAAAATCCAGTAAAATTCATTGCAGAAAAAGATAAAAACATAAAGAGTTCAGACATATAAGGCTCATCAATAACCAGTTTACAGAAAAATATTGAGGTTGTGAAAGTAAAAAAAGGGGGGGGGGGGGGGGGGGGAGGACTTCAGATTGACATCTCAATCACAACTAAATATCAAATAGAGGGGTGGCTTTAGCTCTGAAAGTACAGGAAAGAACTTGAAAGTTGAAACATCTCCAGCTTTTTCTTTGCTAATAATAAAAAAAGCACAAAGAGATCAAGTGCAATTTACCTGTTGTGCAAGCAAGTAAAGCATCCTCGGGGAAACAGCAGTCATATGGATCCTTAATAGGTTTTTATTTGCTGCTTCTCTTTTCCAATCATATCCATATCTATATAGAAAAGAATGCTTCTATCAGGAAAACTGGATGTTTAATGGTGTGCCAAAATATGAAATAGCGTACCCTTTGGACCCATAACCACCACTGAAAACACAAGAGCCGGAATACAACTAAATTACCCAAAAATATGTCAAGGAAAATTGAGCTTTTAGAAAGAAGGTATCATGTGAATCACTAGCAGGGTGTTGGTGTGGCTGGAACAGTGCATCAAAATTCCAAAAGCTGCAAGTTTGAGTAGAAACAAATCAATCATGTGGTAAATCATCAAAAAGGGGTTGAGGGGCGGGTGGGAGGAGAGATTATCATGGCCACATTCAGAAGAACATGGACCACGAGCATAACCCTTTTGGTCAAACATAAACTTGAAATTGGTATTGAGACAAATAAGGAGATTAAATTTCTTTTTTCTTTTTTTAGGAAGAGATTAATTTTTAAAAAGAATAAAATTAAGAATTTTATATAGAATGAGAAGATATTTCATACAGAGAGAGGATAAGGAAAGTCGGAAAGAAAGAGAGAGAGTAGGGCGTGCTAAAAAAAAAAAAAAAAAACCCTCTTTGTATTTTTTTTAATAATTAAATACTTTTAAAATTTTAGTTTCTTATTCTTTTTCACTCTTTTCTTTCTTTTCATACCCTCTCACGTCCTTTCCTTCTTTTTCTTTTCTTTCTCAAACTCTTTCCCTCTTTAGATGCTTTGACAAGGGAAGAGAATAATTGAAAATAATATCGGAAGATTAGTTTCTTAACATATGTCCAAATTTCAAATTTTATTTTTAAATAAAAATTAAATAAGGTATTTAAATAAGAAAAGAGTGGAACGTGAGAATGGAAGGAAAAGCTTATTGCAAGAGAGAGAGAGAGAGAGTATGAAACGGTGGAAAATGGAGAAATCATAAAAGAAAAAGCCTCCTAAAATATAGATTTTTTCTACATAAATCCTAAAAAATATTTTAGAAAGAGAAAAAGAGAGGAACATGAGAGAGAGGAGGGAAAGGCTTATTGCAAAAGAAAAGGAAAGTGGGAAAGAGAGAGAGATAAGGAAAGGGACTTGGTGATTTTTAAAGAATATTTAAATATTAAAAATATAAATTGTACCACAATATCAAAAAAATAAAAAGATTGACAAAAAAAGATAACGATAAAGATAAGGTATTTAGATAAGCAAGAGATGTAAAGTAGTCAATTGAAAGATTAGAAGCATGAGTACATGCACTTATATGATAGTATGATATGTGTGTGTGTGTGTGTGTGTGTTTTTGTAATCCTTCGTTAGTAACAATATAATGAGAACTCATTACATGGTAAATATCATCGTGTCGTAGATGCATTGTAGTTCTTAACCGTTACGTCTCGATCTCAGCTTTGCAATAAATTATATAGATGTAGCTCAATTTATGCATTGTCCTATAGATCTTTATCGGACTGCTGTGAAACGGATTCCCCTCTTTGTGAAACACACACTTCTTAACTTTCATCCTTCTAGTGATATTTCTCTTATTGCTTATTCTAATGTGAATTGGGCTGATTGCCCTATTGATCGGAAATCCACAACTGGTTACAACATTTTTTGGGCTCCCATCTAGTTTCCTGGTGCTCCTTCAAGCAGCGTACAATGTCTCACTCTTCTACCGAGGGTAAGTATCGGGTGATTGCTTTGGCTGCCACTCTTTTTTTTTTTTTTTTTTTTTTTAATCAGTCAAAAGAGAAATATTCATTAGTTGTAGTCATGTACATTATACACCATATCCATCCTAAATATTGATTGTCTTTTGGTTAGAGCCTCCTTCGCTACCGATTTTAATTCCCCCACACACCTTACCTTTAATACAATTTTTTTTTTTTTTTGGTGGGGGTTGGGGGGTTTAAATATAATAGTATTATAGTTCTTGGCCATATAGTTAACAACTTTTCATAGTCTTTGTCAAAAAACTTCCTAAGTTCTTCCGCATCGCTCCATACAACGTCTGCCTTTCACTTCATGATCCTTGCCCTTGTCATTCCTTTCACTAGACCTAGAGCCTCCGCCTCACCATTTTTTCCCGTCAAGACATAGTTCGCTTCACATAAGATGCAATGTCCTTGGAAAATAAAAGATATCGCCCATGCAGATGCATTTTTTTTTGTTATCTATGACACTTGTGATTGTGCTGTGTGGCGTGGCGAGAGCGTTAGAATGTAATATTGGCCTAAGTTGGATATCACCTGGGCTTCAGTTTTTTTGTGAGAAATTCCATTTGCAATGCAAAACTCAACTTGTTTCTGAATGGTTAGAGGATTTGGTATTTGTGCACAAAAAAGATTCTTATTTTTGTGATTCCGGAAGAAATAACAAATGAATATAACTATAGAAAAGAACCATATCAAATCTTGCTTAGGAATAATCCGAGTGTAAAGCAAAACATAACTACTTTATTGACATAAGCAAAAGGGAGACGATGGGGTTTAAAATCCAAAGAGCAAGCCGCCCACACTCTTCTTGAAAACTCACATTCGAACAATAAATGGCATAAAGATTCCTACTGGGTGTGGCAAAAACCACATAAGGGGTCAATATCCACCCATTTTAATAACACTTCCTTTGTTGATAATCTGGCATTGACCGTGCTCCAAAAGAAAAGCTTAAACTTGAGGTGGATATTGATTTTCTAGAAAAATCGGTACCATCGTGAGCATGTAGATGAGTAATAACACATGTTTGAACATTCACTGAAGCTTGTTAGTGAAATGGTCTTAAGAAACTTTGCTGCTAGTCCAGTTGTAAAAGATTCCTCCTCAGAAAGGATACACCACCATCTGTCAGAATGATGGAATATAGGAATCTGAGTAATAGCAATGGCTGCCACTCATTTAGTTATGTTCTTTGTTATATGAACTTCGGATATTTATTCAACGTGCACTGGTCATTTGGTACAATGAAATTAGTGCTACTTTGACTATAAATTCGGTGTTCCATGCGTGCACAAAACACATTAAAAGTAGACTTCCATTTTGTAGGTGACATGGTTGCCTCAAACTAGTTGTGTGCCATGTTTCCACTATGGATCCAGTTGCTGATATGTTAACTAAAGGTCAATCCAGTCAGCATTTTCATTTTCTTTGTGCGAAGCTCATCATAGGATCCCCTGCTAAACTTGAGTGGGGCTTGGTAGAGACATAATTCAATGTACGTACCAGATACATACTAACACCACTTTCAATTGTGTCCATCTCACATTCTGTTTCCTTCTATTAAGATATCCTCTAATTTGTATTTAAGCTCAAATTCTCTTCTCGGTTCATTGTATATATATATATATATATATATATATATATAATAAGAACTCATTGGGAAGAAAGAATTAGCCTTTTGCATGGTTATTGATCATCAGAAACTCCTTAGCAATTCCCTCTTTAGATTTTTCTTCATTATAAAATTTTTGAAGCCAAACCAGGTAATTAAATTCAATAAATACTGGCGCCATTGCTAGATTCAACCTTGGATCAAACTCTGGTGCATAGTTAGCAAATTTGGATTCGGGAATTATTTGAGCGGAGAATTATTCGAAATAATTCGATTGGTTAATTTAAGGATTCTGTCAAAAAAGCGGACAAAATAAAAATCGGAGTCGGATTCGGATTCGAGAATTATTCGATTAAAAAAATAAAATTCGGGCAAAAAATTTGGATATTATTTTTATAGTTTATTGTATATTTTTTATTTATCAAGTTATTAACTTGATTTGTTTACTTAGAAAGAGCAAATTACTTTATACAATAAAGTAAAAAACTATGAAAAAATTGTCATTGAGCGATGGACGCAATGGTTATTGTAATCCAATTTCTACTCATGAAATAGATTAGGCCCCAAAACAGTGAAAGCAAGATTACAACTACAATAAAACAAATAAATAAATTGACCACAAAAAAATTTCACTATCCTTTTGCTTGGGTTCACAAGACCCATATTGCACTAAGACGCACTAATTTTTCAAAATTAAAGCAACAATATAAAAGAAGATTGATTGATACAGCGATATGAATATGTCCTGGTACCCCGGAACCTCAAATTATCTATCAAGGCTTGATATCTCCCCTATCTTAGGATGAGCTGTTGAAGTTATGAGAAATAAATGAAACAAAGAGTAAATTCGTACGATTGTTACAGAAGAATTAGGTGGAGAAAAAAGATGGGAAGAAGGAGGCGGAAATTTGGGGGAGAAGAAGATGAAAAAAAAAACTATTTCGGTGGTGGGTACCGTGGGTTTCATATATGACTTTTTTTTTTTTTTAAATACTGTTTAAGTGGACCGAATAATTCAGTTTAATTCGGTTCGACCCGAATTATTCGCGTTTTAAATTCAAATTAGTAAAAAGCGTGTTTTTTACCGAATTTTATTTTTAATTCGGATTCGATCAGAATTTTTGATTTAATTCGAAAAAATTCGATTCAGCCGAATAATTCCCGAATTGTTAGCTAGGCTCTGGTGTCATTTGATAAATTGCAAATTAAGGATAGCTAGAGATTTCCGGGTAGGGCAGAGAGACACCTTCACCCCACCCCGCCCTCCCCCATCCACGCTATTCAGGTAGTCATGTTCAATGATACATATCCTTCTCTGAGTTAGCCGATCCCCTTTAACTGGTAACTTCTAAGTATGAGGCAATGATAGGAGTCATTGGACTGAGTACCATTTGACTGCCTTGATCCTGTTCAAAATAACTGGCATATACACTAGCATGCTCGTACTTAATTCACCATCGAACATATCTTACGAAAGTACAAACATATCCAATGATGATACAAACAAATCCTATAAATATACAAACATATATCTTACAAATGTTCGACCATATCCAATGATTTTACGACACACAGAATTGAGATGAAGAATCAGCTTGTAAGCCAGAGTTATATCAGGGGTTGCATATAAGACTCCACATCATAAAAAAGCGCCAAATAGGTTCCTAGCTCTGAGTTAAGCTAAAATTTTAATGCTGTGGGTTACCTAACACCACATGTGAAGCGTTCTCACAAGCTGTGAATCTCATACACCGCAAAAAAATATGTTTTACCCGTCTAACAATCTGCATGCCCAAGTACAGCACCCTGTTTTCAGAGGCTGAAAAAAATGCCCTCTCCCCCCAAAAACACAGGGCTATGTCTGGACATGGGAAACGCAGACCAGTAGCATTCATACTCCCTCTTTTTATTTAAAAGAAGGGCAAGTGTTTTCTGTTCGAGTGTGGCATTCCCCTCCTGGGAATGCGCACCCGTGTCTGGGCAAAGGGGCCACTCTCGGACAGGTAACTTTGCCCCTTGAAAAAAAAAGGCCAATTGAGACGCTACACAATATTCACATCACAAGTACACGCTACACAGCAAAGCAACAATCTAAAAACCTCATACGATAACCAGATATCACAAAAGAGTGGTAATTTATTACAAAACCATCCAGAACTCAGATGTCGGATTTTACTATTTGACATATTTCGCACAAGTATCAGTTTTCTCATTCTTTGTTCAAAATAAGAAAAATAAGAGAATCTTACAAGCAATAATCAAAGCATGAAAGTCTTCGATAACAGGGCATATACAGTGTCCCTACCGCCCAAAATATCAATTAAGTACTTCTAGTATTCAAATCGGCATAATGCCATATTAAGACAATTGACAAATAAGAGTTCTTCCTTACCAATCGAGAATCTACCATGCAGCCTACACATACACAAGAGTACTGGCAAATGCACTAATGGTTTCCAAAAGAACAGCAGGTCAGGTATGGATGGCATCAGACAAGAGCTGGGTATTGCTTAGCTTGTTGTCTAACCCTTCTCTTGTACTCAGTCGGCTCCTGCAAATCATGATTTTCAATGATCAGAAGTAGAATAATGGGATGTGAGATGAATAAAATAAACCATACAAATATAATAAAGATTCTTGGGTGGGGGCTAAATACCTGGATGAAGAGGTGATATCCATCTGTCTGGGCAGGATCAGCAGGGTTTGGCTGGTCCAGCAAATCCTGTATGCCAACAAGAATTTGCTTCACTGTGATCGCGGGTCTCCAACCCTACACATAATAAAAGCAATTTTAAGTAATGGCATGTCAACCAAATCCCATTATATACATCAAACAACAGCAGCAGCAGCAGGATGTCCAACAGCAGTGTTGAGTACTTACACTATCCTCATTGAGAATCGATAAACAAACAGTTCCTGAAGGGTAAACATTGGGATGGAAGAAACCTTGAGGGAACTTGCACTTGGGTGGCTTGCTAGGGTAGTCCTCACTGAAGTGGAGTGTAATTGGAAAGTAACCACCTTCCCAGTCAGTCTGCACCAGAAGACAGAAAATTTGTAGATGACACAATATATTATGAAAGTAAAGCCAGCAATTTAAAAATTTTGTTGTTCCCCCTGCTTTGCTCCCCTCAAATGTAAAAAAATGTAGACCTCCTTTCAATTCCTATATGAATGCAAGAGTCTGATACCATTTAAAGACGGTGCAGGTATAATGTGTTTCCTAAAAAATGTCACAAATCTTTTGGATACGGCCTTGCATATTTAAAGACAAAGGTGTTAGCGAGGACAGGAAAAAACTTCATATCAAGGATCCCCATTTATGGCAAATCATACAAGTAGAAAATATCTATTGAAATTGTGATACATCAGTTCATAACATGGAATTTCTTAGTCTTGCCAGTAAAAAAATGGACGTAAACCAGTAAACCTGCAAGATTCTTATAAGCCACAATCAATACATATTCTTGGCAAACAAGGGGAGGATCCAAGCCTTGATAATATCTTATCATCATACAATCCTACTTATGTCAACAAGAGTCATGGTCACTGATCATCTATTAATATGAGAAAGAACTGATATTATGCCTAAACGAAGCCATCCAATATTCACTGTGCTCTTTACATGGCACATAGGGCATTAAGTTCTAGTCAAAACTGATAAAGAGGAAATAATGGCGTCAAGAATCTTATGGGTTCAATGTAACATGCAATCAGTTCATTACAAACAACACTGAAGCATTAAAAGGGGGAGCAGAAGCTTCTAAAACCACCCTGGGTCGTTCAGAGATTTAATCCATACCCACTTTTCCATAGATGACATCAAGAGAAATCTGCACAATCACCAACATAATGACATCATTCAGTACATCCAACACACGAGCTTTTGGTACTTTCATGACAAGTGGAAACAAATCTTCCACCTCTTTGCCACCACAAGGCTCCTTTCTCAGACAATTTTAAAATTGAGGTAAATACTAATTTACTATTCTAAACCTCCAACAAATTGGTGTTAAAACTGTAGATTATTAGCAGACTTGGCAAGTCCACTAAAATATATTATACAAGTATAGGTATCTAGTATCTTGTACTCAACTTCATACCTTCTAAAGGGAGCAAAATCCGAAGAGAATACATTTGTCTCACGTAAAGCAATGCTTGCTCAGATTTTTATTCAACTTACCCCTCACACATTGACAAATTGAAGTGGAAGGCAAAAATAAGGGTCCTAGCCTCGTAAGGCCACATCTATTCCTTTGGGTACTTGACTCCCTTGGCTACTTTACTATGCTATTCTTCGCAGTTTCCTGCCTTGACTATTGGGATATTTACATTCGTGAATGAGATGTACAAATAAAGTCTTGACCCTGGGGCGGCAGTCAAGGACAGGAAGACTCTGATGGAGGGCTGGTAGGGGTAGGGAAGAGTCTCTAAGATGAACTCAAAGTTGCAGGGGAGGGAGAGAAGATTCGCACAAGAAAAGGGGGGAGAGAGGGGAAGAGGATTGCACACTTCCCGCAGGCACTTAAACACTCAATTCAACTCATTCTTTTATTCTTCAATCTGTCCTCTAATTGAACGATTACATGCATTTAAATAGTAAAAGAAAACCAACATTAAAGGAAACCTACTCTAATCCAAAAACCCAAATTAATTGGAAACTAAATCCTAGTAGCTATCTCCTACTTTAAGCTACCAAAATAAAAGATTACACGAGAATAGAAATAAAATCCTAAAACATCCTACTAGCCAAAGATCCAAATTGAATCCCATTCAACTCTATTTGGATACCCAAATGGGTTTGGATCAGTACATAGGTGCAAATCTAGATCAATTACCCCGGTATTGAAAAACTCATGCACGAGTTTTGTAGAACTGGAGAATCAACACCAACCGATCAACGTCCATCCTTACCTATATGAAGTCACCATTAAAACCATGATCGAATGCTATAAAATCCACGACGCGAAGTTCATTGATGTAGTGACTCAGGAAAATGAAATCGATCAGTTCACTAGAGAGTTCAACCGATTTAAATTTTTCCAAAAGTTGATCTTTAACTTCTAATTGTGCCATTTTATCTTCTACCATTGGTGATTCATCTTCTGGTTCGTCTACCTGTCGCTCAATGGCTAAAATCACGTAGTTGAAGGTAGAGTGTGCTTGGGTGTTGATGTCCGTGCAATGTCGTTGAATCTCATCGAGCTTCTCTCGTATTAATTGCATTTGTTGACGGATACCCAATAAAAGTTCGAGATCCATCGACTAGGTTTTCTATTCAGAATCACTATTGACCCACTATGGCAAGAGAACACTTAAAGCAAAGGGTTAATGGCAAAAGGGTAATTAAATGGAAGATTGGAACATTGGCAGAATGGTAAATATATGAAAGACCTTTAGTGAGTGGCACAATTGCAAATAATTGAAGTTCAATGTAACTCACAAATATACCATGAGTGGGACGGGGTAGACTTGGAAAGAGACAAAGGTAGGATAATTAAGAATAAGACAAGAAGATAGGGGTAAAATTGTAAACAATGAGATAATCAAATAAAAGGTTAAAGAAAGAAATCAGCAATAGGGTTTTCAGATACTGACATGGAGAAGCCTTTTCTTCCGCTAGAGAATCAGAGTGACAGTGGTGGTGGTCGAAGGCAGCAAGGAGAGCTGCGATTCAAGACAAAGGAGTGGTGGAGAACCAGCAGAGTTCTAGGAAGGTTGAGAAGAAACTTCAGGGTGTGCGACGGAAGGCGTCCATAAGCCAGCAGAACTTCAAACCAAAAACTAGATATGGTTCTGTCTCTCCCCGCTTTTTCGTCTTTTGTTTTCTATTTCATTCTCTCTTCTCGTCTTCTTGCTTCTTCTTCCATTTTTTTTTTTTTTTTTTTTTGGGGGGGGGGAGGGCTGTTGGCGATACCCTAGGGCCAGGGGAGGAGTCGCTCGACTGGGTTAGGAAAAAAGACGATGGTGGGGGTTGGGACTGGGAATTGAAAAAAGGGATTGAGGTACAGGTTCGGCTTCTCTATTTTTTCTTTCTTGGCTGTTCTCAATCATGGTAGAAACCAGAATAGAGAATGGGAATGGAGGGAGAGAGATGGAAGGGAGGGAATGATCCTTCGGCTCTAATACCAAGTTGATGGAGGGCCATTTGGGGTAGGAAAGAGTCTCTAAGATGAACTCAAAGTTACAGGGGAGGGAGAGAAGATTCGCACAAGAAAAGGGGGGGAAGAGGATTGCACACTGCCCACAGGCACTCAAACAGTCAATTCAACTCATTCTTCTATTCTTCAATCTGTCCTCTAATTGAACGATTATATGCAATTAAATAGTAAAAGAAAACCAACATTAAAGGAAACCTACTCTAATCCGGAAACCCAAATTACTTGGAAACTAAATCCTAGTAGCTATCTCCTACTTAAGCTAGCAAAATAAAAGATTGAATGAAAATAGAAATAAAATCCTAAAATATCCTACTAGCCAAAGACCTAAATTGGATCCGGTTCAACTCTGCCTGGATACCCAAATGGGTTTGGATCAGTCCATGGGTGCGAATCTACATCAGACTCCCTTGACCCAGTATGGTTAGGGAAGAAGATACAATAGTTGACTTGGCTTTGGGGTGGTTTCTTCATTCCCAACAATAGCGCCTTCTTAGTAAGCAGCCTGCAGCGCTTCCACTATGATCCATTCGTACCATGGTCAGGGTTGATGTCATGAATATATGACAACAAACATTAGATTAAGGGGCTGGTACACTTGATCAATCAATTGCAACATAACGAATGCACCAAAAAGCTAGAAAAACATGATAACAATTGGTACAGATTCTCATACTTCAAACTGAATTTCATATTCATCCACCAGACTAATCCAAATGTGATGACCTTAATATAGCTTGATAGTGGAAAGAAGCAAGCATTTCTTTCAACCACTCTACAAGACTGATCTGCCTTTAGCATCTCCACCTTATCCTACACCAAAGCTAGAATAGCCATCATCTCTCACTGTTCCTCTCTAATTCTTCAAACAGGTCAGAACTTGTGATTTATACAGTAATCCGAAATAGCACCAGCAGGACTTAAAAAAATAAATAAATAAAAATTTTCCATGTTGCCTGAATGCCAGGCTCAGTTCAGCCTCATATACAGAGATTACCTATATTCTTAACAATTCCCAGTGGAAGGCTGGTTAGAGGAGAGGGAAATCAGACTTGCAGGGGAGAGAGGAAATCGAATAAGAAAAAAAAATTAAAAATTAAAAAATAAATAAATAAAAGGGGGAGGGGGGAGGAAGATCGCAACTTCACTCTGGCCACGCAGTCATTCACAAACATTTCACTATTTCATTCTTCAAATCTGAGTTATCGCACGGTTACATGTACTAAAGAAAAATGAAAAAGAAAAAAACCCAACATGAAAAGGAAACCTACTTTCACTTGGAAACTAAATCTTAATAACTATTTCCACTTAAGCTATTAAAATAAAAGATCGCAAATTAATCCTAACATATCCTACTAAGCCAAAGACGCAACAGATCCAGTTCCTCGCCATCTGGATGCCCAAATGGATTTGGATCAGTCCAAGGTACTGTACCTGCATGAGAGAGAAGAATAGAAGAAACCTGCTAACTGACATGCTAAGGTGCTGCAAGTGGAGAATAGAAAGAGGAGATGTGGGAGTGAGAGAGAGATCACAACTTAAATTCCCAAAAAAAGAATTGTTTTTTTTTTGGGGGGGGGGGGAGGTTGGAGCTCTTTAATATTCACACACACACATATTATTATTATTTAAAAAAAAAAAAAAAAAAAAGAAGAAGAAGAAGAAGGAGGAGGAACTAGACTTCCTAAAAAGTTAAAAAACTATGACTTATAAAAATAATAGAAAACTTCCATAGAAATCCTATGACCAGAGGGTAAAAATAACAACACTTTGAAGGGTACTTTCGGCTCCTTGTCTTCATCTTGACAAAATTCAGAGTATGACTGTTTGAACACATAGTCTTGTCTCAAAACATATTAGGAAGAATGAACTCATGGAATGGGAAAAAAGAATCTTTCAGAAGTTCGTTTTCTGCTCCAAGGGGCTGAACACCCTCAACAGTCTCAGTACAAACTGCAAGTTCTTCATCTTGTTTGGCGACCTCTTTCAACTCCTTTAAAGAGCTATCACGTTGCAACCCTTTCAAGACAACAGTTGTACATAAATTTGCTTTAGGATCAAGAATAGCTTTTCAAACTTCAATCTATGATTAACCCACAAAAGTGGCATCTTTCGAAGGAAACATGTGACATTGTGCCTCGTTGAAATAAGATTAAATAGAGAACTCAAAAGAATATTAGCATCATCAAATTAAAGATGATTTCACCAGTTGTAGATAACGTATCCACCACCAACTTTGAAACTAGATTTTTAATAATCTCTTCAACTATGAATAGAGAAGCCTTTTCATTGGGCAAATAAACTCTAGTTTGGAAAGTAAAGGAATCCATGGCCAAGTTTGGCTCTGATAAACTTGATGCAGTCTGATGAAGATCTGAAGATCTACAGCAGGAGAACCACAACAGGCCAAGCCTGGACAGCCAATGTTTTCTTTTAATTTCTGTTTTAAGTTAGCTCATTATGTTGAATTATGTTTTAACTTGTGCTGGTTAAGACTGGTTGTCTCTCCTCAAATTCAATTTTTTTTAATTTTTTCTTTTCTTTTCCTTTCTTTTCATTTCTTGACAATCAAACATAGTCTTATTGTTACTCGACTTTCTGTCCATCAAAGTTCTAGTCAATACCTCAGTTATTCACTGCTAGTCGTTGATTTAGTGGTGAGTTGCTGATTTGATTTGAGTACTGATTTCAGCATCTATTAATCGATTTTGTCTTCTTAAGATTCTGTTCTCAAGTTGAAAATCTAGTATTATTCATCGTAATACTACTCTTACTAGAATTTCTTGATTTTCATAATTTTGTAATGTGAGTTGAAATTTTTCTCTAGCGTAATCTGTAATCAATTTCAGATTCTGACATTTAAGTCATAAGTCCTATTTTGATTAGGAGTTCTTTATGGGTTTAAACTGCTGCGGCTGATGCCAGGTCATTACTAGTTTGATTTGTTTAAAATCATAGTATCAGTTTTGCTTGGGTATTATAACTCTGCTGTTGGATTAGGATTCTGAGTCATGAATTGACTGAAATACCCCTGTTCTAGTCTAACTAGGATTCAACCATTGGATCTTTCTGAAACTTTCAGCAAGATTCTCATTCACTATTAGGAGATCTCAACCTGAATCTCAAGTCCATCTGATGGCTGGATTTTGTTTTGAATTTCATTCAAAAACTGCTTGGGTATATCTCTGTTTTTGGTGCTGTTTGACTTTTAGATCTCTAAACCAGGATTACATTATTACAGTCATTAAAACTTAAATCCTAATTAGAATTTAGGGTTAACAAGGATGCTAACAGAGGCCCAGTTTTAAGGTTTGCAATCAAGAATTTGGTTGTCTAGGTAGGTCTCAGATTAGCAGGAATAAGCCCATCAGCAATGAAAACATATAGGGTAACAGGAAACTTTAATCGATGGGGACTGTAGTTGCTGGTTATGCAGATCAGCAACTACGAAGATCTGACAGCAGAATTCCCTGATTTCAGCACCTGCAAAATTTTCTGGTTCTGCAGATCACATATTCCCTGATTCCACATGAAGAGAGAAAACAGAGTATCGCAGGGGAGGAGGAGAACACAGAAAATAAGAGAGAGAAGGGGATTTACAAAAAAAAAAATGAAGAAGAAGAAACCTGCTAACTCATTCACTAAGGTAAGCGGCAAGTGGAGACTAAAAAGAGAATATTATGGGGGGGGGGGGGGG
>NC_056558.1:16263138-16278463 GCF_013358625.1 Macadamia integrifolia
AATCATGGAGAGAGAGAGAGAGCAAATCAAATTTCCAAATTCTATTCAATCAATGGGGGGGAAGATTACAGCTCTTTATATATATATATATATATATATATATATATATATATATATTAAAAAAGAATGAAACTGGACTTCCACCTAATGTGGACTTCCTAACAAGTAATAAGATTAATAAGACTACTAAAAAAAAGCCTTCTAAACTGATCCTGCAACCCAAACCTGGCCCCATTGTCAAGGTGTCGCTTAGGCAACAAGGCATTTTTTGGGTGGCCTTGGTGACCAGTCGCCTTGCTTCTTTAGGGTGCCTACGTCCAAAACACAGGAAATGAAAAGGATGAGAGGGTGGACATGGGGGAGAAAAGGGAAGGAAACAAGAGAAATGGTGGGAAAGTGGGGAAAATAGAGGAGGATAGGAAGCAGAAGCACCGCCACTACCATAGCAGCAGAGGAGGGGGGAAGGGGAGAAGGAAGAAGAAGTGGCAGTGGCAGCGGCAGTGGCAGCAGCAAGGAGTATACCTTTCCAGACTTGCAGTGCCGCCGTCGAGTAAAACGATTGGAAGTCATTCTCTGCAACTCAAGAGTCAAGGTGATATTTATTTGGTAAACAGTAAACTTTATATTTATAAATATAAACTTTTGTATACCCAAATTTGCAACTAAGTTAAAAAAACATTTTTTCCTTTACTCATGAACCCCTCTTCATATTTATAACTAACGAAATTAAGTCTCCTATATAATCCAAAAGCCGTTACCCCTGTTTACATACAAGCGCTATGCTTTTCGCCTAGGTGCCTCGCCACCATTTTGGCTAGCATAGGGGCTGTGGCAACCATGCTGGACCTCACAACTGATCGATAGCTATCTAATAAGATAACTTCCTAACTAATAATTAATAGGCTCCACATTACTAATACTACAGACCTCATCAAAATGCCAATTTTGTATACCACTTTACACCCCCAATTTTTTGGGCCTTAGAATTCAGCCTGTTACAATTAAAACAAAGGGAATTAGAAGTCTATACCCTGTATATACTAAAATAGGAACAAAATGTAGACCCGTTCGCATTATTTGTACGATTGGAAAATTCAATATGACCTGAAGACTCATGCTTATCCAAATTTGAAGTCCATAGGGAAGGAGGGTCCTGGACTTGCTTTTGAACCATGATAGCCAAATCAAATCCACCAGTAAACATCACCGAAACACAATGCAGTACTGGTAACAGGAAGTGTAAAATACACAACGAACTGTTAACCCAGACAAAATGTTCTTTTGTCTGTGCAAGTTTTTCACATGATGATATTTGTTGATGCTTTTGTGTTCTCAGCCTCTTTGTTTTGCTAACCATCTGGAATAGTAACCTAATTCATCATTAGCTATACTATTGTAACAATTAATGAATGGAAATAAGGCAATTCATGACACCCATTACTTAAGAAAATGAATCCAAAAGCTTAAAGTTCGAACCAAAAAAAATTCCAAACACCAATGCTTCTAATTTGTGGACAAAGGTTTCAAATGAAGAGGGGAAAATGGTCCAAATGGTGAAAAATGAGTTTTAAGTTCTGGTGTAGAATGATAGAGAAAGCCAATTCAACAATTGTTTAACCTTGTTCTAAAGTCATTTAGAACAAAAGCAAGTAATCTATTTTATATTAAAAAGATAAAAATAAAAAAAGGTTCAAAAAATGGTATTAGAGCGACGAGGGACGAAGAGTTACTACTAAAGCGAGGAGAGGAAGACTAAGGAGAATCTGGCAAGGCTTGCTTGCTGACTGCCTTAAGGCTGATTCAAAAGGCTAGAAATTTTAAGCCTTGACTATAAAAAAGGAAGTCTTTCTGACTAGAGAAAGAGTTCCTAGCTTATAATAAGATCTCTATCTTCTGTTCCAGAAGCGATGGGAACGGGGATGAGTTATCTCATACAATAATGTCAAATTCATATCCTAGGCTCCATTTGTTTTTAAGTAAAACACCTGCAAAAAGATTAAACAAAAAATTTTAACTTTTTTCCCATGATTTAATTTAGGTATAAAATAGTGGACCCACCTATAACAATCTCTATAACGACAAATTTTTTGTTCCTTTCTTAATATAACTTCCACCATCTTATGTTAAAACAAACATACCATTTTTTTTTTTTTTGGGTGAATAATATAATTCATTACCAAAGGAAGAAGAAAAAATATAGGCCCCCAGGTGAAAAGAAAAAGAAAGAAAAATACAAGGACCATTCCTCAAGGAGATAGGGGGGGCGGATACAAGAAGGGGGGAGATCCCAAGAGTGATCCGGATCTGAGTTCCAAAACCAGAATCGGATCACTTAGGGGGTGTTTGGTTCGGTAAATCAAATGGTGTATGTATCGGATATTGATATGAATGTCAATCTTTTGATAGACATTCTTCCGAATTATGTTTATTTCTGAAAAATCGTTTGGTTGCCTTAAGGCTAGTACATGTTTTTCGCGGGTTGAGATATTGGCTTCCGTAGAGAATGCTCAAATCTGAGTTTAAGTGTTGAGGTAAACTCAGATTTGGAACACATCCTTTGTAATATGGTCATTCATGGGAAGTAGGATACTCACTTATGAGGGTCATCTTAGTGGAACCAAACAACTCCAAAAATTAAGAATTATCATTCTAAAGAGTGTCATCCCAAAGATTTACTGAACCAAACACCCCCTTATGGGCCCATTCAAGTATTAGATAACTCAAATATCAAAGAGTAATGAAAAATCAGTAAAATAATTGAGTTTTATATGAGTAATTAAACAAAAAATAAAAAATAACAATTGAGTGGCAGTGATGTAATTTCCTTGGGATCTACTTGGAAGAGAAGTGCTAAGGATGTCTAACATAGGCTAAAGGGTAATCTGGGAAGGGAGAGTGAAATATGGACAAAGGGGAATAAAGGAAGATGGGAAGGGTATTAAAGGAAAGAGGTAATAAAATTAAAGCAAAGAAGAATCATGGGAAAGTGGGATGAAGGGTCTTCTTCAACCTTGGACAGAACCAGAAGCCAACGGAAAACTCTGCTGGTTTCAAAGGGCATAACTCCCTCATGGTTGATCTGTTCAGTTTGAGATTTCAGGCATAGGTTTGTAGCATTAAGGGCTACTAATTTAGATGAAGCAATCTGAATTTTAAAAATTGTAATCTTGATATCTTTGAACCAATTTAATTCATCCCCAAGATCAGCAGCTAACTATAGAAGCTTTTGGGTCAACAAACTCTTAAAACATGTTCAAAGTGATTAACGTATATTCATCAGTGTACACAAACTCTAAAGGGCTCTTTTGATAAACCACCTCATCACTTAAGTTCTGTCAAGATAAGCAGCACACTATAGAAGCTTTTGGGTCAACAAACTCTTAAGACATGCTCAAGTGATCAACATATATTCGCCAGAGTACACAAACTCTAAAGGGTTCTTTTGATAAATCACCTCATCACTTAAGTTCTGTTATAAGTAAACCTACAACCAGAAATTACCTGATTATCGGTGTTAAATAACAATCAGAATTTTTATCTCCACCAAAATGTGAAAGGTTGTGCATCTATTTAAGTAGAAGTCGCTTCCCCAGCTTTTGCATCAAAAGAATTGCAAAGTCTTGGTTAGCAAGTCACCAACTCAGAATAAACAAGTCCCAACCTTGTTTTGGTTATCCTTAGCTCTTTTGAAAGTAAGGTGAGGCTACAAAGTAGTAATACCGACTTGTCATCTCAACATTGTCAATGGCAGTTAATTTCCATTACTAGTGGAACCATTGAGCCCATGAATTACCTCCTCTGTAGGATTGAACCACGTGACATGATTTAGTAGGTCATAAAAAAACTTTGCTTATTGTAACTATTTGTAAGTGCCATAAAACACTTTGTAATTTCAACAATATTTGACCATTCATTAAAGAACCATTTTAGAATTAGGGAGAGAGAGGGCTAGATCGTTGCAACTTGCAGCTACACTCTTCTATCAACTGAGATCCATTCCTTTTGAATATAAAAACAATATCCAACAAAGCATTACTTAACAGATGGTTCAGGGCTACCCCTGCACCCATTAAACTAATAACCATTAAATTTTATTTAATTTTCTATAGTTATCCCTTACTTCAATAATAAGAACAATATTCAATCCATGAGCGAATAGCACCCAAAGTTAATGGTTTTACATTTAAAAGGAAGAAAAAAAAATATTTTTATTTCACTACGATGCAAGCCGATTCCGTACTCCCTAGAAATTTCCAACAGTGAAGTCCACAGAGATGGTCTCAGGGAGCAGGAAATGTGAACAAGCCTTAGGGTTCTAATTGTTCAATTATTTTCGTAGGAAGAAAGGTTAAGAACGAAACTGAAATTATCTCCACGCGATTACATAACAATAACGAGTCAAGAAAAATCAAAAAATTAAAGAAAGCATCAATGATTCGACGATCATGGCCAGCAGCAACACGAAAGAACATATGCTAGGCTTAAACACTAGTTATCTCCCTAGAAAAGTTATAATTTTTATCCATTTCACTCGAAAAGGAAAGAAAGGGAAAAAGAACTTACCCCTGTCTTACCAGGGATGGTACAATGCCAGACCATCAAGTTCACAGACCCATCCGTCAACGTCTCTGGCTTAGCAACAAAGCCCTAAAAAAGAAAATAGAGAACCCCAATTCAGCAAAGGACGATGAACCATCATTAAAAGGGACTGAAAGGAAGATTGATCATGAAGTGAGAAAGGGGTTAGTGTACGGACATGGGGATGATTCCTACGCCACGCTTTCCTCTCCTCTGCAAGACGACCACGAGCGATCCCTCCTGACATAATTGCTTCCTTCCCTGCTTCTTCTTCTCCTCCCTCTCGCTTTGCCTCGGTCGCGCTCGCACTTGCTTCTCTTCGTTTTCTCTCTAATCACTCTACCCTCGACAGTCGTCGACACATGAGAGACTTAAGAGAGAGAGAGAGAGAGATTTCCCTCCGGTCTTTATGTATATTTTTTTCGCTCTCTGAGTTGCATAATACCGTACGGTGGATTCCCAATGCGGATATAGTGAAATTAAAATAATGGATTTTAAATTTAAAGCACAAAAATCTTTTAAAAATTAATTAAATATTAAGAAAAAAAAAGCTGAAAGGTCAAATGCGTGAGAATCACGCAACTGTTGTTGGACATTTTTATCCAGCTTTCCGACGCACTACACTAAATTACACTACCTTGTCATTGACGGTTAGATTGGAATCTTCTCTTCCTATTGATCTCGATTCTTGAACTCTCTTTAGTGATCCTATATTCCAGTTAGAAGAATGGGCCTATTATATCTCCTCATTTATCACGAGGCTTTGTGAATGGTATATAAAAAGGCTCAATAAGATTTATTGGCCCCATGGTTTTCAGACCAAATCTGGAAACGGTTTGTCCCCATTTTGATAGCTCAATAATGGAAGGAGAAAGCTTTCCTATGGGTGAATGAAAAGCGAAGGGAGATAAAAGTAAAAGAGAGTAGTTGGTTTGGTAACGTTCCTTGCTTTGAGAATGTTGCTCTTTGATAAAATCATCTATTTGTGTTTTTGTTCTTCATTTTTGTCTTCAATTGAGTGTTTGTTAAATATGTTTCTTATTCTAAAACATGTAGAAGAATAGGTGTCAATACCTAAATTCAACCAGTAAAACCGTCCTAGACCGAGCCAATGAAATCCAGATCAAACCGAATTGAAGGCTTATTGAGCCGGTTTCGATTTGGGATAGCGTAACTCCTTAACAAATCAAACCACACCAAAAACAGAATGATACTGAAATCAAATCGAAACAAACTCAAAACCCAAACCAAAACCAAAAACAGTCCAAAATTCATAAAAAGAAATCAAGTTTTACATAGTTTTGTATGGAAAATCAAATCCAAACTGGACGAAAAATTGAAACCAACCCGATTATAAACCAATATAAGGAAAAAAAAAAAAAAGCCAAACTGAAACCAAACCCCCACCAAAACCAAAACCAAACTGAAACCGAAATTTCACCATAATCACATTGAAACTGATTCAACCCGGATCAATATCAAGTCGAACCAACCCGTTGAGACCTCAAACCATGAATGGTGTTTGGTAAAATATGATCTAGAACAATTTCCCATTTTCTTGCCAATATTATAGGAATGCCATTACTAATACCTCAAATAATTTCATAAATGCCATTTTACTATGGAAGACACCTTAACCAATCCATCATGCTAAATCCCATTACATCCACGTAAATATACTTAAAATTAAAACCAATTACATCACCATTAGTGGCGAAAGGGTTTAGTTTCAATTAAAAAAAATATTTGAGCATCAATATAAAGGAACAAGTCTTCACTTTTGGTCAGGGCAAGTTTATTAACAATATCAAGTATATCCTTCAAATTTGAAGCTTTCCAAAATGAGAAATGAAGGTTTATGATTAATGATGGACTGAATGTACAGTTTTTATTGGGTAATGTCGACAAATTTTGTGAGAGAAGTAGGAATTACATCCTAATTCCTAAGTGAGCTGGCAACTACCGATATGTGGTCTATTTTCTCATCTTGATCTACAATCACTTGCACCCACAATCATTTTGGAAGATTTCCTTAGCAATTGTATGGGGAAATTGAAAGGGAAGGAGGACAGTATTGGAAGATAAAGTTAGATCTTTTGATGATATGTGGGATAATGGTGCAGTACAAAGGCTCTTCTTTTGATGGGTTGGGATCCTCTCCAACACCAACTGTGATACCCAAGAACACGGCAAGTATACTGAACCCGCCTGGGAGATCGATAAGGTATCCTCATCAAGAATACGGTAAGTACCAAGGGGTTTGAAAAATTTGTGTGGATGTACAAACTTTAATCTCATATTGCCTAGGAGAAGGTTGTTGGGTTAGTTGATAACTCTAGCCTCCTTAATATGGCTCTCCTCAACGCACTCCCAATGGCCAAATAGGACAATATTGTGCTAAGGTTAATGAATTGGGACATTACAAATGGTATCAGAGCGAACCCCAACAGCATGTGGGGCGACAACAAGGAATTGTGTTGAAAGGAGAAAAGAATGTGACACCAAAGAATACGACAAGTGTACCGAACCTGCCTGAGAGGTAAGTGAGCTATCTCCACTCAGAATATAACAAGTACTAGAGGGTTTAGGAGTTCAGTGAGGTCGAATAAATTTTAGTGCCACATCGCTTAGGGAGAGGTTTTTGGACTAGTTGATAATCTTTAACCTCCTTAACATGGCACAATGCGCTTTAAAACATTGAGACCTATGGGCCAAAGAGGTCACTATTGCGCCAAGGTTAATGGGGCTACGACGTTACACCAATGACCCATCCAAGGGCTGGGAATGCTTAGACAAACGTCCACAAGTGTTGCTAGGTGTTGGGATGTGAGAGCAAGCCCCCTAACCCTTAGATGGTCATTGGAGGGGCGTTGGAGGGTGTAGTCATGAAGAGGAGGCCGATCCTCTTTATGGTTGGGTTTGTACACCTTTGATAGCTTTTTAGAGTGTTTGACTAACATTTTCAAAAAGTTGGTTGTCTATCTTAGGAGATAAGTATTTATGCATAGTGGACTTCTCTCTCTCTCTCTCTCTCTCTCTCTCTCTCTCTCTCTCTCTCTCTCTCTGTAATGGCAATCGATGTGTTTATTTATTGGGAAAGAGAAGTTATGCCACTAATGTATGGTAAGCTAGTGAACAACACCAATGAAATAAGCACATGATAGGGTATGGATCATTTCAAAAAAGGGAAGAGAAAGATGGACACGATGGGTTCTAGCCTATGGTAATACCGACAATATTCCTAACCTTTTCTCTTATATAATTTCATCAAATTCTCAAAACTTTTAGGTTTTGATGTGGTCTAGGCAGGTTCAGGTTCGGTGCAGTCTGTGTTTACACAGAACAATTATTGGTTTCTGTCAAATAAAGAAGGAATATATCAAAGGATTTCCATTTCTTTAGTGAATTTGTTCATCTTTTACCAATTTTCTGATACAGATCGATTGATGGATCTACAAGTACTGGGCATAAAAGAGAGAAAGGGAGGTCAAAAGGATGAAGAGAGAAGAGAAAATCCAATTCTCACTACCAGAAAAAAGGGTTTTCAGGATGAAAATTTTCCATTGCAAATACTAAAATATTGTCGCTAATACTTTTTAGGGATAGTGAAAAATTTTGTCACACATTTGTCATTACAATTTCCATCGCATGACTTAAGAGACGAAAAAAAAATTTCGTCCCTAAGAGGTTAATTGCGATATAGTTTTCTAGATGGGTTTTTTCCGTCGCAAATAATAACTAAAATGATGAAAATATCTGTCATAAATATTTTTGTTGTCAAAGTCATGTGGCAAATGAATATTTATGTCTCTATAGAGGATGAATTATTTGGCACGGCTATTTACTGTCGTAAACTATTTTACTTGGGACAAAATATTTCTGTCGTGAATAGTATGTAAGAATATTCTCTATTATTATCCCATATACCAATTAGGTAATTGATCGACACTAATCTCATAGAATTTGATTCTAAATAGGAAACCCACTCCTCGTCTAATTAGGGAAAAGAGTCATACCCTATTTGGCACACCTTGATGGAAGGATATAAAAACTTTATTTAATAGGGATCTAGGTCCTCTTCCTACCCTGACGTCAATCTCATAATTGGTTTCATCACCAAGAGAGTATTAAGGGGAGCTAGTGGGAGAAACCTAGAGGATCAATTGTGTTCGTGATTGAGATTGCAAGAATAAAGATACGAGAAGAATATAATGACAGTAAATTCTTCACAGTCGATGGTGAACGGTATGTGTTGACCCTTATAGTTAAATTTTGTGATTCAATGATTATATGATAAGATCCTATCTATTATTATTAGTAGGAATAACATCCTTCAAGTGGTATCAGAGCTGTATGGTTACATCAATGGGTTCTTGAATCACATGAATAGTACTCGATACTATTCATAAACAATACCTATGTTATGTTAAAGTAGGTGAGTGTGTTACTCGGTACCATTTATGAATAGTACTCGGTACTATTTATGAACAGTGGACAGTACCTATATTATGTTAATATGGATCAGATTGATCCAATTGGCTTGAATGTGATGAATTGTATTAGTTTTGATATTAATCCATATAATTCATGACCGATATCATACAGACAATTGTAAAATCCCTTCATTAATTTAAAAAAAATATATATTTTTTATGTTATTTGCATGAGACTCACAAGTATTGAAAATTTTAAACTCTAATTATAAATTAGGGTTTATTTATTATACTTTACCTAAGTGTTTATTTTGTATAATGTAATTTAGGGTTTTGGGTTTGTGGCCCTGTTTGAGATTCTAAATGTAACCGCAAGCGTACGGATCAGTGTAGCTACGGGTCGAACACAGGGAGAGCAGTCACTTTATTTTTTTTTTCTTTTAATAATACGAAAGTGAACCGATTAATGGTTGTGATCTAATTCTAATTACCGTCCTAAACATATGTATCTAAAATAACGTCCTAACCATTCGTCATCTAAGAATTTAAAGACACAAGCCACGCAATTAAAATTAAATAAATAAATAAGTGAATAAACAACCCACGTAATTAAAAAATAATAATAATAATAAATAAAAGAAAAAAATACTGAAATAAAAATAAAGTAAAAGAAAGGGGAGAAAGCTAGAGAGAGACTCACAAGTAGGTTTTTCTACTTAGCCCGAATGATGCATCATAATATGAGCTTCCCTACTTGACCAGAGAATCACTCTTACAAGGTTACTCTACTTGGCTTTAGGGAAAGGGAGACAATTAAAATAAAAGAAATAAATTGATGGTTCTATGGCTAGGAGGGGCAAAGCCAACACATACACTAGCCATGAATCTTGGGGGAAGGGACAACAATAATGTAACGACTAAAATTAAAATTCTAAATTAAGAAAGAAAGGGTAGTCAGAAGAGGGAATGAGAGGGGGGAGAGAAGACTACTGAGGGAGCCTACTTACATGAACATCAACCCTTGAACTGAAAACTTGATCGATTTGAAATACTACCAGTACTAAAAACCAGATCTGGAATAAACCAAATCTGAAATTTCTAGTACTAGAGAAAACAAATCTGAAGAAAAAAATTGAACTTGAAAGACATGCTTCATAACTTGTTCTTGTCACCTAGAACTAAGCCTAAAACTAGAACTTGAAAATTACAACTTCAATTACTTAAATAATAAAAATAAAAGACTGAATAAAAAATAAAAGTGCTTGGATTAATTGAATAAAAGAACTTACAAAAGTGTTTAAAGCATAAACCTAGAACTAGAGATAGAGAAAGAGAAAACTAGAGAAAGAGATAGAGCAACAAAAAAAAAACCCTAGAAGAAGAATGAATTAGAGAGGAAGAGATGGACAATTTTTTAAGGTTTTGTGGACTCCCTTTTATAGGGAATAGGAGAGAGAGAAGGACATCCAAGGGTGGATCCCTTTGGACGATTTTGTGGTGAGGTGGAGGAGAGAGAAGAGAGAAAACATGTGGAGAGATCTCCCACGATTTTCTTGTCTTTTTTTCCATATTTTTTCTCTTTTTTCTATTTTTCACTCTCTTCTTGCACAAGAAACCTCCCTTGGCCAATTTTCCTTGCTTGGATTTGGACAATATTCTATTTTAAATGGGAAATTCCATTCATGCCCTTGTCTTTTCTTTTCCCTATTTTTTATCTTTATTTTCTCTCTCTTCTTCAAACTTGCATACAACTATCTTGGCCGACCTCCTTTGAGTGATGAGTAGGAGAGAGAAAATATTCTTAAAAAAAACCTCAACAAAATAGCAACTAAGAGGTTCGAACTTGAGACCTCCTAATAAGGAAGAGATTTTGCACACCACAACTCACCAACTACGCTAGGTAGTTGTTGTTACAAAAAATGAATCTTCAATCACTTAAGGATGTGGTCCATTGATCCTTGTTGGCATTTGAAATATTCCTTATACCCTTGGAACAACTACAGACGGGTTGGTTCTGCATCTCGGTTCAGTTTTGATCCATTATTCTTTTTTCTTGCCCGAAAAGAATAATCACTTGTACGGTTGACCAAACGAATGTGTACTTTTAATTGAACACGTCCATCTTGCTCAGAATTTTGTTCTCTTCGTAACCATGAAAAGAAATAGGACCTCTTTATGTGTAAAATTGGAGATATAGTGCCCGATGGTCCTTAAGGCATTGAAAGTATAAAACTTGCAAAAAGAGAGTAAAACCCAAGGTAGCTCCATTCTAAATATGTAAAATGCATGATTTACTACCCTAGATTTCACACATAAATGTGCTCATTAGGATTCCCCCACACTTAGACTTTGCTAGTCCTCGAGCAAAACAAAAAGAAAGAGAATAAAAAAAAAAAAACTAACTCACTTTCGTAGGAATCACGGTTGCACTTAGCATGTGCAACAAGCCTTTAAACCCCTAAGTTACCCTAGTGGACGAGTTGTGTCTCGTGGGTGTTTGTAGTGAATATACACCTAAAATTCAGAATAAATAAATCCCAATCTTAGCTAAAGGTAAGGCTCATACCGATCTAGAGCAAAGATAATTTTTCTTACAAGGGACCCCCACACTTGAACTTTTATTACCCTTGATCAATTCCAGGCACTAGCATATTTCTTAATTTGGAACTCACCTCGTCTCTTCCATAACATCCTTATCTTAAGGCAAAATCACTTGTGAAGAAATAGGGAACCAATGACTAAGGCGTTGGAGTGTTTTTGACCAAAACATATTCTTAAGCATTAATGACATTTGCACATTTTTTTCCTTTTTTTTTCGCTTAAACTCTATTCTACTCCACTACTTTTGGCCTGAATGACATGGTGGAGCAAACACCAGACACCCAAGTTACTATTTGGCTTCGCTTTTTGCATATGCCCACAAAGACAATGATGCTAGAGTTCCTTCAGAAGTTTCCTCCCAAGGAATTTCAATCAAGACACCACGCTTCCTGAGGCGCAATGCCCTGTCTAGTTCTAAGGGAATCAACTCTTATTCTTCTTTATACCACATTGCACATTTCATTTAAAATTGTGCATTGTCAACCCACGCCAAATTAAAAAGAAGGTCTCAGCTCCAAATCAAAAGTACAAGGAACCCACAGACTTACATATGGTCCAACACCATAAAACAGGGGTCTCTTATTTTTTAAAAGAATGTCTCATCTCAAGACACAGGCTTGTTTCTTTCTTCTCAACAGGGTTTTTATACGTTCAAAATGGGTACCTTAGTCAAAAGCCAAAGCAGGACTTCATCCTTTAGCAAGCTCAAAAAAAAAAAAAAAAAAAAAAAACAAATAAAACAAAGTGGAAAAAAAATAGAAACTGGTTTCCCTCCCCCACACTTAAGTCATGTAATGTCCTCAATGCATGGAAAGAATTAAAACGAAGACAATGCAGGGGGTCATACCTGATTAAAAGTTAGTCATCAGTGTAAAGAGGTTCATGGAGATCCAAGACCTCTTCACTACCAGTATTAGGAACCTCGAGGAATGGCTTCAAACGCTGACCATTAAGCTTCGAAATTACCCCTGTTCCTGGATTCAAAATCTCCACAGCCCCATGGGGATATACATTATGGATAATAAATGGGCCATCCCATCGGGATCTAAGCTTACCAAGAAAAAGATGCAATCGAGAGTTGTACAATAAGACCTTATCACCAATTTTAAAAGATTTACGCAGAATATGTTTATCATGGAAAGCTTTAGTCTTTTCCTTGTAAATCCTAGAACTTTCATAGGCTTCATTCCTAAGTTCCTCTAACTCAGATAGTTGGAGCCTATGATGAATTTCCGCATCAGGAAAATCAAAGCTGAGCTTCTTAATGGCCCAAAAGGCCTTATGCTCTGACTCAACTGGTAAGTGAAAAACTTTCCCATACACCAAATGGTAGGGAGGCTGACCAAGATTGGTCTTGAATGCAGTCCGATGGGCCCACAAGGTATCAATGAGCCTAAGGGACCAATCCTTACGGTTGGGATTAAAAATTTTCTCCAAGATTTGCTTGATTTGCCTATTAGACACCTCCACTTGGCCATTAGTTTGGGGGTGATAAGGGGTAGATAAATTATGGGTGATCCCATACTTTTTCATTAGGGCCTCAAAAGGTCGATTACAAAAATGAGTACCCCTATCACTAATTATTACATGTGGTGCACCAAAGCGGGAAAAAATGTTCTCTTTGAGAAACTGGACCACCACTTTGTGGTCATTAGTTTTACAAGGTATTGCCTCTATCCATTTAGAAACATAATCAATGGTCAAAAGTATGTACAAATTCCTAAAGGAATTAGGGAATGGTCCCATCAAATCGATGCCCCAACATCAAAGATCTCAACTACCAAAATAGGGTTGAGGGGCATCATGTTCCTCTTATTGATACGGCCAAAAGACTGATAGGCAGGACAAGCCTTGCAAAAATCAAAAGCATCTCTAAAAAGAGTGGGCCAATAAAATCCGCATTGGAGAACCTTTGCAGCAGTTTTCTTAGGTCCAAAGTGTCCACCACATCCATGATCATGACAAAAAGAGATAACAGAATGTTGCTCATGATCAAGAACACATCGTCGGATAATATGATCCGGACATATCTTAAACAAATAAGGATCATCCCAGAAAAAGTGCTTAACTTGGAATGAAATCTATACTTATCTTGGGTGGACCAGTGATCTGGAGTCACACCTGAAACTAAGAAGTTGACAATGTCAGTAAACCATGGTTCACTGGACACTGTAAATAACTATTCATCTGGAAAGTTCTCGTTGACTGGAGAATCGACAGTCAAGGAATTGAAAAACTGGGATAAATGGTCTGCAACTAGGTTTTCAACTCCTTTTTTATCCCTAATTTCTAAATCAAACTCTTGCAAAAGTAAAACCCACCTAATGAGACGGGCTTTGGCATCCTTCTTCTGAACTAAGTATCTGAGAGCAGAATGATCAGTATACACCACCACATGTGAACCAACTAAGTAAGACCAAAACTTTTCTAATGTAAACACAACCGCTAAAAATTCTTTTTCAGTGGTTGTATAATTGATTTGTACATCATTTAAGGTCCTACTAGCATAATAAATGGCAGTGGGCAACTTATTAATCCTTTGACCCAAAACCGCTCCTATGGTAAAATTTGAAGCATCACACATTAGTTCAAAAGGTTTAGTCCAAACAGGTGGTTGAACAATGGGTGCATTGGTCAACTCCTTCTTAAATTGTTTGAAGCATTCTAGGCACTCTTTAGAAAACTCAAAAGTTTGATCTTTGGCAAATAATGAAGTGAGAGGTCTGGCTAATTGACTAAAGTTCTTAATCAACTTTTTGTAGAAGCCCATATGCCCTAGAAAAGATCGGACATCCTTAACAGATTGAGGAGGTGGTAAATTATCAATTAAAGCCACTTTGGCTCTATCTACCTTAATTTTCTCCTTGGATATTATATAGCCTAAAACAATACCAGATTTAACCATGAAATGGCATTTCTTCCAATTCAAAATCAAACTCTTAGATATGCACCGTTTCAAAACTAGAAAAAGATGATGAAGACATTCAAAATAGGAATTCCCATGAATTGAAAAGTCATTCATAAATATTTCTAAGAATTTTTCAACCATGTCAAAAAATATGCTCATCATGCATCGTTGGAACGTAGTTGGGGCATTGCAAAGCCCAAAGGGCATACGCCTATAAGCAAATGTTCCATATGGACATGTAAAAGTGGTCTTATGTTGGTCCTCTAAAGCAATTGGGATCTGGTTATAGCCGGAATATCCATCAAGAAAACAATAGTATTCATGTACAGCTAACCTCTCTAACATCTGGTCAATGAATGGCAATGGGAAGTGGTCCTTCTAGGTTATCATATTAAGTTTCCTGTAGTCTATGCACGCTCTCCACCCATATTGGACACGGGTTGGAATTAGTTCATTATTGACATTAAAAACTACAGTCACACCAGACTTCTTAGGCACTACGTGAATTGGGCTTACCCATTGGCTGTCAGAAATAGGATAAATTATTCCATGATCCAAGCACTTTAGAATCTCTTTCTTAATAGCCTCCATCATCACTGGGTTAGCTCTTCTTTGGGGTTCCGTGGATGGTTTGGAATCCTCCATAAGATGTATATGATGTTGCACAATAGAAGGGCTTATACCCTTGATATCAGCCATGGTCCAATCTAGGGCTTCCTTATTATCTTTTAACACTTTAAGTAACTCCTCTTCCTGGCTAGAAGTCAAATTTGAAGAAATTATTACAGGAAGAGTCTAGTCAGGC
>NC_056558.1:16279008-16313546 GCF_013358625.1 Macadamia integrifolia
TGGCTACTATTCCATCCACAAAATATCCTTTTCCTCCTATGGTTCTTTCACTCTCTTGGGTTGATTCCCACTCATGAGTTTTGTCAACTAAGTCAAGTAAGAATTCTCATGTCTTTCCTTCATCTGTAAAGGATGTGAATCCCTCAGGGCACATAGACTCTATCATTTTTTTAGTTGGGTAATCAATACCCTCATAAATTATTTGACATAAATACCATAGGTCTAGGCCATCGTGAGGGCATTCTTGGAGTAGATCCTTGAATCTCTCTATAAGTTTGGAAAATGACTCACTAGGCTTTTGCCTAAACTGAAGGATATCACTTCTAAGCTTATTGGTCTTGTGAGTTGGGAAAAACTTCTTAAGGAAGACAGCTGTGAACTGTTCCCATGAGGTTATGGAATTTTTGGGTAACCCATACAACCACTTCTTAGCTTGGTCTTTCAATGCAAAAGTGATAAACCTAACCTTAACAGCATCATCAGAAAACTGTTGGATCTTAATTAGAACACATACCTCTTCAAATTCCCTTACAAAATAGGTATGCATCCTCAGAGGTCAACCCATGGAAGTGGGGCAACATAGTGATGTATTGAGATTTGAGTTCAAAATTATTGCCCTGGGCTTGTGGTAGAACTATGCAGGAAGGTTAGCTGTTCTAGCAGGGTAGAACCTATCTTTCAGAGATTTAGGTGAAGGGTTTTGATGTTGGTCTCCCATATTGAAGGGTTTTAAAGAGAGCAAACGTATAGGGTAACTACTTGTTAGATCTCTTCTTTCTAACCGATTCTTAGTATTACATACCCACCTAACACTCATGCAACAGAAAACTACCCACAACTAGAGTAAGACAAGCATAAAAGAATGGGTAGCAAAATTTTTTTTTTATGATTTTTTAATGATTTTTTTTTATTTTTCTGATTTTTTTTTTTTTTTTTGTTTTTTTAGAGCTTACCGGCAGGGATCCGGGGTTGCTCAGGTCAATTCCTGAGGTACTGCTACAGGGCGAAACCTGTCTTTATCATACTGTAAGGCATGGCGACCTCCACCAATACAACTATTATTGCAAGTTGTTCTTCTCAGGAATTCAATAAAAGAAAAGAAAAATCAAAACAAAGCAAACAAAGCACTACGATTTACCAAAATAAAGTGAAAAATAACATGGAACTGTCTCCCCGGCAACGGTGCCAAAAACTTGTTTGACATTTTAAATGTAACCGCAAGCGTACGGATCAGTGTAGCTACGGGTCGAACTCAGGGAGAGCAGCCACTTTATTTATTTTTTCTTTTAATAATGCGAAAGTGAACCTATTAATGGTTGTGATCTAATTCTAATTACCATCCTAAACATATGTATCTAAAATAACGTCCTAACCATTCGTCATCTAAGAATTTAAAGACACAAGCCATGCAATTAAAATTAAATAAATAAATAAGTGAATAAACAACCCACATAATTAAAAAATAATAATAATAATAAATAAAAGAAAAAAATACTGAAATAAAAATAAAGTAAAAGAAATGGGAGAAAGCTAGAGAGAGACTCACAAGTAGGTTTCTATACTTAGCCCGAGGGATGCATCATAATATGAGCTTCCCTACTTGACCAGAGAGTCACTCTTACAAGGGTTACTCTACTTGGCTTTAGGGAAAGGGAGACAATTAAAATAAAAGAAATAAATTGATGGTTCTATGGCTAGGAGGGGCAAAGCCAACACATACACTAGCCATGAACCTTAGGGGAAAGGGATAGCAATAATGTAATGGCCGAAATTAAAATTCTAAATTAAGAAAGAAAGGGTAGTTAGAAGAGGGAATGAGAGGAGGGAGAGAAGACTACTGAGGGAGCCTACTTACATGAACTTCAACCCTTGAACTGAAAAATTGATCGATTTGAGATACTACCAGTACTAAAAACAAGATCTAAAATAAACCAAATCTAAAATTTTTAGTACTAGAGAAAACAAATCTGAAGAAAAAAAAAATGAACTTGAAAGACATGCTTCATAGCTTGTTCTTATCACCTAGAACTAAGCCTAGAACTAGAACTTGAAAATTACAACTTCAATTACTTAAATAATAAAAATAAAAGACTGAATAAAAAATAAAAGTGCTTGCATTAATTGAATAAAAGAACTTACAAAATTGTTTAAAGCATAAACCTAGAACTAGAGATAGAGAAAGAGGAAACTAGAGAAAGAGATAGAGCAACAAAAAAAAAACCCTAGAAGAAGAATGAATTAGAGAGGAAGAGAGGGACAATTTTTTAGGGTTTTGTGGACTCCCTTTTATAGGGAATAGGAGAGAGAGAAGGACGTCCAAGGGTGGATCCCCTTGGACGATTTTGTGGTGAGGTGGAGGAGAGAAAAGAGAGAAAACATGTGGAGAGATCTCCCACGATTTTCTTGCCTTTTTTCCATATTTTTTCTCTTTTTTCTATTTTTCTCTCTCTTCTTGCAGAAGAAACGCCCCTTGGCCAATTTTCCTTGCTTGGATTTAGACAATATACTATTTTAAATGGGAAATTCCATCCATGCCCTTGTCTTTTCTTTTCCCTATTTTTTGTCTTTATTTTCTCTCTCTTCTTCAAACTTGCGTACAACTATCTTGGCCGACCTCCTTTGAGTGATGAGTAGGAGAGAGAAAATATTCTAAAAAAAAACCTCAACGAAATAGCAGCTAAGAGGTTGGAACTTGAGAACTCCTAATAAGGAAAAGATTTTGCACACCACAACTCACCAACTACGCTAGGTAGTTGTTGTTACAAAAAACGAATCTTCAATCACTTAAGGATGTGGTCCATTGATCCTTGTTGGAATTTGAAATATTCCTTATACCCTTGGAACAACTGCAGATGGGCTGGTTCTGCATCTCGGTTCAGTTCTGATCCATTATTCTTTTTTCTTGCCCGAAAAGAATAATTACTTGTACGGTTGACCAAACGAATGTGTACTTTTAATTGAACATGTCCATCTTGCTCAGAATTTCATCCTCTTCACAACCATGAAAAGAAATAGGACCTCTTTTGTGTAAAATTGAAGATATAACACCCGATAGTCCTTAAGGCATTGAAAGTATAAAACATGCAAAAAGAGAGTAAAACCCAAGGTAGCTCCATTCTAAATATGTAAAATGTATGATTTACTACCCTAGATTTCACACATAAATGTGTTCATCACTGGGTGCATGGCAGGCTAGCACCATGTGCTGCTGCCTATGGGCTATGGGCATGGGCAATAGCCATGGGCAGCAAGCATGCGTGTAGCCTGGCCTAATGACCATCGCGCGCAGTGCTTGTGGTTTATAGATTTTTCTGGTGATGATCATGGGAGATCCGTCAATCTGATTTTGGCATGCCATATATCATCAAAATTGTACTTTCAAGCACTATCCATCCTTACGGTCATCTTGACCAGATTCCTTCGTATATAAAAAGTCAAAATTGGACCCTCTTCTCTCCCGCATGAGGGCTTCCAGGGTTTCAGGTCCGAGAGAGTTTTTAGGTTATTTAGGTAGGTAGGGGATGAATTTTAGGGTGTTTGGGGTAGGTAGGGGATGAATTTTAAATGATGATGATGTTCTATAACATGTTATATTTTGATGAAAATGATATGAGATGTATGTATGTTAAGATTGAATTGAACACTCGGTGTGGTTGAGGTGGTATCGGTACCGCGATTGCCATATATTTGTTGCATTCATGCATTGATTATATGCATTAGAATTAGTTGTAGTCGTGGATTACACTTTGTGGCCAATGTGTTCCTGGTGTCATGTACTCCGGGACTGCATTTGGAAATGGATACACTTCGTGGCTGATGGGAATCTCGGTGTTGCATAGTCTATACTCAACTGCTATTTGTGCTAGATATGTATATAGTCGTGGGTTACACCTTATGGCCAATGTGCTCCTAGTATCGTGTACCCCGGGACTATACTTGGAAATGGACCAGCTTCATGGTCGATGGTGATACTGGTGTTGCGTGGTCCATACTAACTGTATCATTATGAAAGGCATATAGGATATTGTGGTTAGGTGACATTTCCCTTGCTATGTCCCCTTGCCAATAGGGATAAGGTGTTGGATAACCCAATGATGGTATGTTTGATGAACCTTCTTGAAATTACCTATAATATGATGTGATTGTTGTTAGAGCAGAAAACTTAATCGACCTGGCCGATGGTGATGCTAGTGCTGTGACTGCCAGGAAGGGGTTATCAGGGATTTCCTGGATGATTGATGGATGCATACTGGGACCGGTAGACTCCTAATCATGGCTAGGGTTTGTATCGCTTTGTAGTTGATGGCGATTCCGAGATAAGGGATATAGCCTAATGTGCCGTAGTAGCATTTACCAGACTTAGTTGTATTGTTAGGTGGATTAATAATCAAATGGACTGCATCATTCGCATCATGGACTATGTGTTTAATTTTTATATTCATATCATCATGAAATATTATATATGTGACTGCTTATGCTTGATTGTGCATGAACCCCACCCCTCATTGAGCAAGTTGGAAGCTCACCCCATGTATATGCCCCCTTTTAAATGATGATACAGGTACAATAGTGACGTTGGGTGGTGACTCGACCTCGGCGGGGCCTGATTATGGTGTAGGTGACTGGTGGATGCCAGAGACCAAAGAGCATGATCAGGATTGTGCCTGTGATTACTGTGCTTATGCAGCACCATGAGGTGTGCGGCGTGTTTGATTAGTCTGATAAAGAACTGGGAACTGTACATTTTTGGGCTATTATTTACAAGTCATGGATAATTGTAATGAAATAACTTGGTTAATAATATATGGTATCACTAGATGTTTTCCCCTTTTTACTTATGGTTCTGCTATTATACTCTGATTCTGCTACAAATTGGTTGGTTTATGTTGTGAGATTGTTTATGTTAAGGTACTACTATCAGAGATTCTGGTAGGTTTGTAAGATGGGTATGTATCTTACTCACACCAATGGTAATTCTAATGGTAAGTTGGGTCTACTAGAATTGAGGTGTGACATGAACAGTGGCTAAGGATTTGGTTTATAACTCAACCAAAGGGTCCTTAAGGCCTGTTTGGCTTAACACCCTAAACTGAAAAGTAATTCTAAAAACTACTTCTAAAAACATAAAAATATTTGAAATTTAATTCCCCTTAATGGACCCCACCAAATACTGACCTATTAAGTTGGATTTGGTCAACATTAGGACCTCTACATAGTGGGTAAGTGCGAGGCTCAGGGGTGTAGGGATGTAGGCCCCACAAAAAAAAACTTAATTTTTTGTAGTATTTCTACCAGCCAAACTGGCTGGCCGGTTGCCTTATTTTTGGCCTTCCAACAGACTAATCCTATAATACCCTACTTCTTTAACCCGATCTGATTATACGGTTGACCCGATTTAACCATGCAAGACCCAAACCGGAGAGAGTTAGAGCGGGTTCCTTATGGACTATGATGGCAAGGGTGACCTTAAACACCGGCTGGCCCGACAAGTTCGAGCCAGTGCCAGAAGAGACGGGAATACCCAAGCCATGTACATACACCTATCATAAGGCCATATACGGATAAAGCAGGTATGTAGCAGTATATTAAGGTGCATACGTATATTACATCGTACGCCAAGAGTGAGATTCGTGCCAAGGGCCGAATTCTGTCAAAATCCCAAGTTTTGGCCCTCAGGTGGGCGGACAGGTGGGCGCATCCACCCACCTGAGTGACCCACCCATGTGAATTACTTAGTATTTTAAAGAAGTATATATAGCATTTATACTTTTCTTTTCTTTTCTCATTTATGACACTCGTACGTTGGTGAGAAGAGTAAAGAGGAGAGAGAAAAGAAAGGAAAGAAGAAGAGAAGAGAAGGAACAGGAAGAAGAGATGGATTTCAGCGATGCTGAGGCTTGATCTTCCCATTCCGATGCCGGAAGAGTGATCTTCAACACTAGATCTACATTTAGAGGTGAGCAAAGTTTGGGTTCCTTAAACCTTCACCATACCCAAGTAAAACCCTTGATTTGGGTAGGGTTTCTTGAGATCTTGTAAATCCCCCTTGAAATGATGAATCTAAGGTTTAATAGATGATTTATGTATTGATCTAGAAGGATTTGAAGAAGTATTTACAAGGTTGGAGAAGCATTGTGGATTTGAAGTGATTTTTGGGGTTTGAAGGTGTTCTTGAGCAAAGAAGGTAAGATGGCTTCCCATTCCTTAAATCTAACCTAGATCTAGGTTATCCTATAAGACCTTGAATGTGTGAAGAATGGGTTTGGAAAAGTCTCATTTGAATCCCCAAAGATTAGGAAAAGTTGGGAAGAAACAGCAGGTTTCCCGCCAAGACCGGTGGGCCAAACCGGTGGGCCATCTGGCCCGCCTGTGGGCACCCGCCTGAGAGGGCAGGGCCCTCGGGCACAACCGGCAGGCTAGATCGGTGGGCCAACCGGTAGGCCAACCGATGGGCCATACCGGTGGGCCAACAGGTGGGCTGACCTACCCGCCGGTCCAGACTGGTGGGTCTGACTGGTGGGTCAGATAGGTGGGCTGTCCGACCCACCCGAGAGGCTTCGAATGTGATTTTTACGTCCGATTGGACCCGAATTAGACGTGTGACCTTCTTTTAGGATTCTAAACATGATCATGTCATTGGATTATGTTAATCTTGATTCCAAAATGGTGAAATACTAACCCCGATCACTCATGTTAGGTTCACCAAATCCTACGTTTCTCGCACCGGATCTCACCCGTACCGAGCGTGAATCCTTGTACACTACAAGTAAGTGGGGAGAGGATGTTTGGCCTTGTTTCAAGGAATTTGTTGGCATTCATTTAATTGTATCTAGTCTAGTCATGCCATCATGGAAATGCTATGTAGATTAGTCATCCTCACATGGTTATGCATAGGTGTTGTGTTTATTTTCTAAATGCCAAGTGATAATATGCTTCTGTGATGAATGTGGACATCATTGTGCATGATGCATTAATAGACTAGATGCCATAGTTAACTTGGAAACGAGTGCATTGGTGGCCCGTGGTATGGGACGCAGTGGCACTATGCAATCGTACTATTGTCATATAAGAGCATGCAGTTTAGGATTTTCACCTTCCCATGCTACGACCCTTCCCAACAGGGGTTAAGGTGTTGGGTTACCATTTGGGGGGAAGCAGTGGTCGCGGTTGTTGGGTCACTATGGCTGTTAAACATTACGCCCGGCTGGTCAATAAGACAGTCGGCAACCCCGGTGGTATATTCAAGAGGACCAATCGTACTGCTTTTAAATTGCTGGAGTCAGCACCTTTAATTTCAGCCATTTACTTTTCTATTGAGAGTCGGTGGTTGGCATGTTTTATTTTTCCGAGTACTCATGGTGGGCCTTCTCCGACAGACCTATGGGCGTATCACAGGATGGAGTTCGCAGCTCGTACCCGGAGCATACGCGCACTGTGGTTGTAGTAGCACTAAACCAAAGACTTAGTAATGTTGCTTAGGTGGATGTGATTTAAAATGTATTACATAGTATGTGGTGCATATGATTGTGTTTTATTGTGTGGACTGCTGTGTGGTCCATCTTTCCACTTACTGAGCTAGTGAGCTCATCCCACGTGTGCACCTCTTTTAGATGATTTTGCAGGTTATCAACCAGATGAGCACGGGGCGGGTCCCACGGTTGAGTTCCCTGAAGAGGACTGGTGGACCCCTGAGGAGTTAGAGCACGGCACTGACTGTTCGTACGAGAGTTGTGCTACGGGATCACAGTTCTGATGCCGAGCTGACCTCCACTTCTGATGCCGGGCTGAGCTCTACTTTGCTGTCGAGCTGAGCTGTACCTTGTGAAGCCGAGCTGAGCTCTAGGTTCTGATACCGAGCCAAGCAGTATACTCTGATTTTGATGATTTCTTTTATGTACTTGACATATGAATTATACTTTCATTGTGTAAGTATCATGCCTTCGGGCCCACATGTATATAACTATTGTATCACAATTCGGGTATCAGGTATTATGGGGATATTCACAGGTAAACCAAGTCTTCCGCTGATCTGATAAGCTTTTATAAGTTGTGTGTATGTTGTGGTGGAATACAGTATCAGATGATCCTGGCAGGTTTGGGTTAACCGGTGTTAACCCGGTCACTGACCCGGTTCGGTGTGAACGGGGTGTGACAAATCCTCTATCTTACGTTACCTAACATGTGTGGGGCCTTTCCAACAACTTTTGACTATTTTACCCCTCCTACTTGGCTATTAAATCATCAAATTTCTCCCTTCTACTACTGTACATGTGTGATCCATAAAATAACAATCTGTTTCCCTTGTGCCAATTAGGTCCTGACACTGGGGAACAACTGCTTCAAAATTCAGGGTGTTACAGAAGGATGTCTCTGTTGGAGCCATAATTTAGGATTTTTAGGTTAGCCTTTTTATGTGGCATGTAACTATCTTAAAAGAGGATTTTATTAAGTGTAAAGAGGTGTAACATGTAAGGGGTTGGCAACATGTTCAAACTTGTCATTTTATTTGACAGGTTTGCTTCGGTTGTGATAAGAGAGAGGAAGTGGGAATGGTTACTCTAACTGTCTGTATTTAAATTTTTTGGAGTCTATTTAGTAGAGCAAAGAATTTGCGCTAGGGATCCAACACATCAACAACAAAACTCTTAAATGTTATTTCTCTTTACCATAGAAATGTACTTAGATTCAAATTCCTTTTTTCTTTCTTTTATATGTTATCTTTATCTTTTAAAGAGTTTCTTTGCTTTTGAAACTTTGTAATTGTAGTCTACGTTTCTTCTTAATGCAATAACAAATTTATCGTTTTCCTTTAAGTTTCAAGCTTATCTTCGTCAAGTTCCTAGTTTATCATCATATTCCAATTCATTGTCCATTAAACTAAAAATTCAAAGACCTTGGAGTAATCGAGGCGTGAGAGAACTCAATTTGCCTTGACTGGAAGTTAGGTTTTGATTTGAATCTTGTAGAAAGGATTCTGGAACACCTACATGAGAAAATATATGATCAATGTATTTCTACAAGTTGAAAGGTGATTGTAGCCAGAAATTTTTGGCACACCCGGTGGGACACTAGAAAGCAAATTGTGATGATTTGAGGAAGAAGAAATGCTCACCAGGGGTAATGCAAAGTGCTCAACCAGGGACATTAATCTTGCAAATTTGTAAAAAATTTCAATGAAATTGCTGTGGAGTACCTATCAAGGGAACCCAGCCTCATAATCAGGCAATACAAGCACCCAACCAGGGGGAAAATCCTATAAATTGCTCACATCATCCTTCACACTTCCCACCCCCAAAGTGGATATCGAAAGCTCTTTCACTTTTAAGAATTGTGGGTATCCCACCTTGACTCTGCTCCTTTCTGTTTTCAAAATTGGAATGATATGGATGATCCTAACCTTATAAATTAGTTAGGTTTAGCAAACTCCTCACTAATTGGAACCATAATGTTTGGTGATATTGACAACCTAAAAGCTTCCCTTCTTGTTGAACACCTCAATTTGGAAAACCTACTTCATCCTCCTCTTGATGATTTATCAGGAATATGTTCAAAACTTGATTGGGCCATTGAGGCGGAATAGAAATTTTTGTTTCAGAAATCTAGGGATCTCTATATCTCTCAAGGAGATAGAAATACTAGATTCTACCATACTATTGCCAAGATGAACATCTGAAAATGGAGTATTGATTCCATTTGCACTTCTGATGGCTTAAGAATCCATAAATCTATTGAGGTTACTAGAGAATTTTCCCATTTCCTATCAAACTTATTCACTACCTCTAACCCTTTGGACCCTTCGTTCATTGAATGTCTACACCCCCCATCCTATAATCCCTTGAATGTGAATTGTTAAGAAAAATTCCCTCTTTCAAGGAGATTCATAGGGTGGTGTTCTCTTTCGGGCCTTGCAAAGTCCCTGGCCCTGATGGGTTCTAGGTGGTTTCTTACCAAAAATTTTGGGACCTTATCAATCCTGACATTTGTAGCTTTGTTATGAATTTCTTTTGGGATATCACCCTTCCAACTATACCTCATTTGTCTTATACCTAAGAAATATGATGCTTATTTGGTAGGTGACTTCAGACCTATTAGCCTTTGCAATATCTCATACAAGGTCAATGCCAAGATCATTGCTTTTAGGCTAAAGGGCGTCTTGCACAAAATTGTTTCACCCTTCCAATCTGATTTTGTGCCTGGCAGACAGATTTCTGACAATAAAATTATTGCGCAGGAGATTTTTCATTTCCTTAAAAAGACTAAAGGCAAAAGTGGTTATGTTGCAATAAAATTGGATATGGCTAAACCTTATGACAAATTAGATTTGGGTTTTCTTAGAGCCATTTTTGACTTCCTAGGGTTTGGAGAAAAACAGGGAGATATTATTAGTTATCTTGTAAGCTCCTCATCTTTCTCCATTAAACTTGAGGCTCTGCTTTTGAATTTTTTTAACCATCTAGAGGAATTAGGAAAGGCTATCCTTTAAGACCTTTCCTTTTTATTGTGGCTAGGGAAGCACTATCTAGGTTGCTCTCTACCTATAGCGATCTCAACCTCTTCAAAGGTATTAAAGTGGCTCGGTGCTCTCTTGAGATATCTCATCTTTTTTTCACTGATGATACCTTTATTTTCTGTAGAGCTACTAGTGAGGATATCTTTATTATCAAATGCATATTGAACCTATTCTCTAATCTATTGGGCCTCACGGTTAACTATGATAAAAGTAGTTTAGCATTCAGTTCCAATGTGAACCCCTCCCTTAAGAATTCTCTCTCAAACATCCTTGGCATTAAGGAAAAGAATGTTGATTCTACTTATCTTGGTACCAATCTTTTCCACCCTAGATCCAAAGTGATAAGTGATCGCTATTGTGAACGAATCAAAATAAACCCTAACTAAACTATGAGATAGTGGTAAGAAAGGGGTCGAACCCATAGAGAACTAGAAGGCTAAATCTACTAAAATTGAGGTGAACGTTGTTTTGAAAATCAATTTTGTAAAATTCATAATTTAAATTAAAATTCAATAAACCAATTAACTAGAATAAGAATTAATGATAAGAAGCTATCCCTAGGTCTCGAATCTGTTTTGGTATTGTTACCAATTTCTGGTTCATACTTCAGTTCACTGAAACTATAAGTTCCAATGCAACCACAAAAACACAATATTTGACTACACTAAGCATAATCTATCCTATCAAGCACTATCGTCTATCGCTTCGCTTAGCACACTTAGTTTGATTAGTTAAAGGCTATCATTAGTGTATACCAAAAATCACATGAAATACTATTGCTTGAATAGAATAATTGAATTACAGAAAAAAATATCATAAACTAATTTAACTATTAAAAATCATCCACAATGGGAAGGGATCTTTAAAATCAAACAATCAAGTATGAACTTAAACCAAAAATTAAATAACAATAACACAAAACTTCATCTAGACCTAAAGATAGAAAGGAACTTAGCCACTCATGGTGCTAATGGATGAATGGCAACAATGATAATGATAATGATGAACCTTTGGCGTCATGGTAATCTTCTGTGTGCAATGTTATCCCTCCAAATCCTATCCTCATAGAATGAGTATGTGTAGCTAGTTCCAAGAGGGAGAGGGAACCGTGGTGCCTGGGAGATGGCTCAAGAATGAGGGATCAGATATATAAGGGTGTATGCTAGCCAATATAGGGAGAGAAAATAGGGATACCGTGCATGGGAGATAAAATAGGGAAAGGAGTGGTAGAGATTGTATGGGGTTAGGAAAGAGAAAGATGGATCATGGGAAAGAAGGCTATTAGGAGAGAGAGAGCTAGCTTAGGACAAAAGAGAAGAGAGAGAAACATGGGAGAGAGGGGAATCAGGAGAGAGAGATCTGGTGAGAAGTTCGAACCGTGCCTGGGATAAAAGGGAGGGAGAGATTAGAGAAATCTATGGGAGAGAAACCGTGGGATGGGGGAGAAGTAATAGGGAAAAAAAGGAGAGAGAGGGAGCTAACCGATTGGGAGAGAGAGAGTCTAGGGAGTAATAGATACTATGGGGTCTCTCTCTCCCTATTTCCCTATTTCCTTATTTTTTTATTTTTTATTTATTCTCTTATCTCTTGGAAATCCCAACTTTACCCTTCATTCTTTGCCTTGCTTCTAGACTAAACCACATCCGTCCATTTAGCATCAAACTCATGCATATCTCTTGCAAACCCTGCAACCAAATATCACCACAATATGTGGTCGAATTAATCATGAAAACCTAATTAAAATTAACAATTGAATGGTGATTTCATGAATAATTACAACCTGATCACACTCCCCAACTTGCACTTTTACTCATCCTCGAGTGAAAGACAATCAAAACTACTCTGGTTATTATGCCAGTAACTTAACGTAACCACTCATAAACAAGTAAGAGCATCATCAAAGAATCAATAACAAGAATTCTAAATATGCCAATAATTCAACACAAAGTTAAACAAAGAACAACATCCTCGTTCATTCTAACCAACTTTTACTCTTTCATTCAAAATCAACCATCGTAGCTAAGTCATGAAGTCCAAGTGCTATACAAGCCATCACTTTTGTCATGCAACTATGATTATGCTTCTTTTTCTCTTTTTTTTTTTTTTTTTTCCTGATCTGTGCAATGTCCTGACCTATTAAGCATTCTAGATGGGCTATGTGGCGAGCTTTCAATCAATTGCTCTCAAGCCAAGACTAGATCAAAATTTTCAAACATTTATCAAACTATCTGACCTTTTTACTCGAAACTCCATGTTTGTAACACAAAGACCCAGTTACTCAGAAGGAAGTCTTATCTTGATTTAAAAAATTTTCAACACATAAGGCTTGCATAGTTACACAAAGATCATCATAAAGATTCACTAAAATGGAAATTTTAGATTCAAAGCAAAAAAGTTAATCAACATAGAAGAGTAATAATATTCTAAGTTTAACTAATTGTTAAATACATCAACACACTTAAAAATCACATGCTATAACTCTTGACAAAGACCTTAAAAGTTCTGGAGTAGAAAAATTAAGTAGAAATGTGCAATTAATACCAAAGTTCAAGTTCAAATTATTCATTCAATCAAAAATTCACCCTCACACCCCAACTTAAATGACATTGCCCCCAATGGCATGTGAAAGAATAGCCCAATAAAGCAAGGGGAACAAAGCAAAGTAAAGCAAAGGGAAGGAGTAATACAACCTGATGGAGTAAAGTGCTACTGCTATCATCTGCACCGACATGGTTATGCTCGACTACTAAACCTGAAAAAATAGAACTAAACAAAAACATGAAATAAAATGGTGGGTTGCCTCCCACAAGTAGTAAGTTTATAGTCTTCATCCAAACAAACAGTGGAACTCAAAAGAAATCATAAACTGGATCAATTCTTGGCCTTCGGTAATACCATCCACATAAGGTTTAAGGTGTTGCCTATTAAACTGAAAAGTGTACCCCATTTTAGGATCTTAAATTGCAATAGCACCATGGGGCAACACTTTAGTGACCACAAAGGGGCCATCCCATCGAGAGCAAAGTTTACCAGGAAAGAGGCATAGCTTGGAATTGAAAAGCCATACTTTCTGGTTAAATTCAAAAGACTTCTGGACAATATGTTTATCATGAAAAGCCTTTATCCTAGCCTTATAAATATGTGCGCTCTCATACTCATCATTGCACATTTCTTCCAACTCCAAGAGTTGAAGACAACGGTTGGAACCACCTTTGACCATATCAAAATTAAATGTTTTAATGGCCCACAAAGCACAGTGTTCCAACTCAATAGGTAAGTGACAAGCTTCCCCAATTACCAATCGGTAAGGGGACATGCCAATAAGAGTCTTATAAGTAGTATAGTAGGCCCACAATGCATCATCTAATCTCATAGACCAATCTTTCCTATCAGGCCTAACCGTTTTCTCAAGAATGCGCTTGATCTCCCTATTGGACACCTCTACTTGACCACTGGTCTGCGGATGATAAGGCATGGTGATCTTATAAGTAATAGAATACTTCCGCAGTAGAGCCCCAAAATTCCAGTGCTTAAAATGGGAGCCACCATCACTGATGATGGCATGTGGGAATCCAAAGCGACTAAAAATGTGACTCTGAACAAACTTAACTACCACTTTATGATCATTGGTTCTCGTGGCCACTGCTTCCACCCATTTGGACACATAATCTACTGCAACCAAAATGTACTCAAAGCCGAAAGATGGAGGGAAAGGTCCCATGAAATCTATACCCCACACATCAAATATCTCAACAACAAGAATAGGATTAAGGGGCATCATGTCTTTACGAGCCATATTTCCGAATTTCTGACATTGAACATAATTATGGTAGAACTCATGGGCATCTCTAAAGATAGTAGGCCAAAAGAAACCACTCTGTAAAACCTTGGCAGTAGTTTTCTTGCCACTAAAATGCCCTCCACATGCAAGAATGTGACAAAAGGTAAGGATATTATGAAACTCACTCTCTGGGACACATCGATGAATAATCTGGTTAGGACATACCTAAATAACTTTGGATCCCCCCAATAGTAGAACTTCAGCTGTGAGAAGAATCTATCTTTCTCTTGCTTACTCCAACCATCAGGAAGCTTCCTAACAGCCAGGTAGTTCACTATATGTGCAAACCAAGGAGAAGGCATATGAGAAATCACAAATAATTGCTCATTAAGAAATGAATCTCTAACCAACTCAGTGGTGGAGGGTGACTCAACTAAGGTCCTAGACAGATGATTTGCTACCACATTATCGGAACATTTCTTGTCCCGAATTTCTAAATCAAATTCTTATAACAGAAGAATCCATCTAATCAACCTAGGTTTGGTGTCTTTCTTGGCAAGTAAATGCCTAAGAGCAGCCTGATCAACATACAACACAACCTTGGATCCAAGGAGATAAGATTAAAATTTATCGAGAGCAAACACAATTGCTAGTAATTCTTTCTCAGTCGTTGTATAATTCAATTGTGCTTTTGAGAATGTCTTACTTGCATAATATATGACAATGGGTTTCTTGTCAACTCTCTATCATAACATAGCTCCAACAGCATAGTCAGATGCATCACACATAATATCAAATTGTACAGACCAATCGGGGGCTGGATTATGGGTGCTGCAGACAATAAAGATCTAATGGTATGGAAGGCTCAAAGGCAATCATAAGCAAAGACAAAATGAGCATCCTTGGCAAGAAAATTGCACAAGGGTCTAGATAAAGTACTGAAGTCCTTAATGAACCACCTATAGAAACCTGCATGGCCTAAAAATGAACAAACCTGCATGGCCTAAAAATGAACGAACCTGCCGAACAGAAGTGGGAGGTGGGAGTTTGGCAATCAACTCAACCTTAGCCTTATCAACCTCTATCCCACGTTTGGACACAATGTGACCTAGAATCATGCTGTCTTGAACCATGAAATGGCTCTTCTCCTAACTCAAAATCAGATTTGTCTCTATACCGTTTCAAAACTATGGTCAATTTTAAGAGGCAATCATCAAAGGAAGACCCAAACACAGAGAAATCATCCATGAAAACCTTAAGAAAATCTCCCACCATGTCAAAAAAGATAGACATCATGCACCTCTGAAAGGTGGTGGGTGCATTACATAACCCAAAGGGCATCGTCCGTGAGCGATTCTTGCACAATTAAGAACATCCTTGCCATTTAACAATACCCCACACCCTTGTATAGGAAGCATCTACCATTTGCTCTCAGAGTACTCTCCATGACATGCACTGACCTCCCCAAGGATGCAGGCATAACAGGGAGTCCCTCACCAAATGATTTCACTTTGAGCACGATGCATGATGCGGCTAGCGAATACAATTACAAACAATCGGTTAGCCAAACATACTTTTAAAAAATGTGGGGGTGGAAAATGTTCTTGCATTTAATGGTAGCATCTAGTGTCAGAAGCTTGACATTTATCCCTAGTGGAGTGGCCACTGTGAGGGTAGCAGCCGGAGATGAGGTCTCTCTTCCCCTTTTAGGGGGGGAAAGGATCGGCATTGACTCCATCCTCTCTCCTCTCTTTCTCTTTTATGAGGGAGTGGTGTGTCATGTGTGGTTACCCACGAGCCCCGCACTACTGTATCACCGCTTGGAGATACGTGGAAGCCTATTTCGCAGGAGTATAAAGTTCTTCATTTGAGACGGGGATTTGATGATGGTCTAATATGGGGATCGGGATCATACAAAAGGGTTTGGAGTCGCCACCTAGGATTATGGGCCTAGGACCCAAGGGTGGGCCTAATTCCTGAGAAAACGGCCCAAAAGTTGGTTTGGTCTAGAGATTTAGGGTGAGTGTCAGGTTGTAAAATTGGTAAGGTGTTAGGCACCCAATCTACCCGGTTCAACTGGTCTTCCTACTAGATGCTTAAGAACAAATATTTTCCACAATTATTCCTATTTCGCATACGTGGCTAAGTTATCACATATATGTACATTGATTGAATTTAAATAATTATGTACACTAAAACAAGGTCTATATAAAGTCTACATTATGCAAATTCTATTGAGAAATTATACCTAAGCTTGACCCCTGTTTCGGGTCAAGAGGGGTGGAACCCCTGATTGATGCTAGTACAAACTTCTTTGTGGATTCTCCTGGCTCAAGGGAAGACGGTCGTGAGCTCCAACTTCCTTTCTTGAGAGATGCTGATTGTGATAATATTCGAGAAGAGTTCTGGCTAGGAACAGTTACCTTTGGTTTTTGAATTCGGACATAGCTTCGACTATGGAAGGCTATTTTTGGGCTTAGGCTGAGGTGGTATTCTGACAGAGCTTTCGCTAGGGATGGGCCACTTTTGGGTTTTGGCTAGGGTGGCACTCGAGCAAGACTTCCGCTAGGGATAGGCTATGGGAGGGCTAGGCTGAGATGGCTCTCGGACAGAGCTTCAGCTAGAGATAGGCTATGGGACTAGGAGAAAACTTTTCCTAAAAATCTCACTCAAAGAAAGCAAAGGATTGAAGAGTCCCAAAGGCCCAAAGAATGCTTCGAAGATCCAAAGAACACTTTGGATCTTATGAAGATCTCTTCGAAGACTTCAAAAACTTTAAGGGGGGAGGGGAGGAGAGAGGGAAAAGCTTCTCTACTATGGGTTGTTGTGGTGAATCTTGGTGTGTAAAACCAAAGGGAGGGGGTATTTATAGAATTTTTGGACCAATAGGGAGGAAAGAGAAAATTCCTTAACCAAATGATAGTAAAAAGTAATTTTTCTAAACCAATGGGGTGAAAGTAAGAAAATTTGGACCAATGGGGTGGAGGGTAATTTTCTATAACCACTAGGGTGAAAGATATTTTTTTTGGATCAATCATATAAAAAGATTCCTTTTTGGGCCAATGGGAGGCCGCGGTGTAGGATACACTAGCGGGGCAGTGTAGGGTACATTAGCGGGTGAAGAGGGAATTCCTTCTCCAAACCGATCGCCAGAAGAGGGATTCTGATCATCGGTGGGAGTATCAAAGGTTTCAGCAGGGTTACGGGAGGCTTAACAGGGGTGTGGCGGTCTAGCAGGGGTGCTGGAACTCCAACAGGGACGTTAGAGCTGCATTAGTGGTGCTGGGGCTCTGGTAGTGGTGTTGGGGCTCCGGTAGTGGTGCTGGGACTCAGACATGGGTGCTGAAACTCAATCGGATATGCATAGGGCTTGGTCAGGTATGCACAGGGCTTAGTCGGGTATGTACGGGGCTTGGTCGGGTACACACGGGGTTGGTCAAGTGCACACGGGGCTTGGTTGGGTTCACACGGGGCTTGGCCGAGTGCACGCGGGGCTTGGTTAGGTGCAAGCGGGGCTTAGCCTAGTGTGCACGGGGCTCGCATGGGTGGGGTTTGGGCACTCAAGGCAAGGCGTGGGTACTCACATGGGCAGGGTTTGGGAACTCAAGGCAAGGCATGGGTGCTCGCATGGGTGGGGTTTGGGCACTCAAGACAAGGCATGGGTGCTCGCATGGGCAGGGTTTGGGTGCTCAAGGCAAGGTATGGGTGCTCGCATGGGCGGGGTTTGGGCACTCAAGGGGCAATTTCTGGGAGTGATTGCGAAAGATTCGATGGTCCAATTTTAACATACCATATATCATTGGAATCATAATTCTGAGTACTATGCGTCTATGCGGTCACTTTGACTAGATTCCTTTGTATATGAAATGTCATAATTGGACCATTCTTTTCTCTCGCACAAGTTTTCTAGGAATTCTGGGTGAGTATGGAATGCTTCTGGGAATAGTTACCTCAGTCAGTTATCATCTTTGTAGATTGGAGGCAAAAGGTTGCATCCAAGATCCATGTGTCATCATAGCGAGGGGAGGGCGACAAATTGGGTGTCTACAGAGGTGTAAGACGGGTAAGCATCTTACTCACACCTTTGGTATCCTATAACGGGGATTGGGGTGTGACACAAACTGACCTTAAGGTTTGTTTAGCTTATAAAAAAGGGAGAGTTGGATGTTTTCTCTCCTCTTGCTGCTGTGAATAGAAAGGCGGTCAGGGAAGAGAAAGAGAAACGAAGAGGAGAGGAAGGAAGAAGAGAAGGGGGTTGCTGTTGGCCTAGCTACTGCTACTACACATGTAGGTGTAGCAAAGGGTGTTATATCTATTCTTATGTCAATACACCTGCAAGACAAAGTGTTGCCTCACCTATGGAGCTGGAATATGGGTTGTCTAGCTGGAAATGACCCTTCACACATATGTGGCATCTATTGGGAAGGTAAAACCCTAACCCTAGCTTGTCACTTTGATCATGTTGGAAATTGGTTAAGGGTAGTAATACTATGCATATGAAAATTGAGAGTTGGAAATCACATGGGCCTAATATAGTCTCCTACAGCAAAAGCCCCAACTATGGAGCCCAATTGGGAACCCGAATGGGTATTGGACTATCCCAGAAACCCTAAAATTTAGAGCTTTTCATAATAAACTGAAATAGAGTGAAATTGGTGGTGGAAATTACCCACAGATGATCCTAATTTTACTCTAGAATAGGTGGTACAACTAGTAAGCATATCCAAGGAGCAAAATAGGGTTAAAGTGAGACCCAATGAATTTAATACAGTGCATAGAGACCCAACCTGGGCAGGGAAATGGATTAGTAGGGTGTAGAAAATTTATTAGGGATTAGACAGGATGCATTGCAGAGGTTGAAAACTGCCTAGCACAGTTCTGCCAGCCAAGGCAGGGTTGTTAGGCTGATAACAGCCTATTCTGCCAGGGGAACCGGCCAGCTAGTTGGGCCCTAATAGAACAGGTATAAATGGGATTGTGAGGGGTATGAAACCTGTTGATTACACAAACATACTCAACTATACCCGGTAAGTGTTAAACCGTATATGGGCAAGCTCTATGACCCAGGGAAAGAAGGAAAGGCCCTGAAACATAATAGGTAGTGAAATGTCAGTGTTGCCCTTACATGTGCCCGAGACTCCAAATAGGTACTCAATGGGCTAGGGGTAGTACAGGCACATTTGGTATGGTAAATATGAACTAACTACCTATGAATTCATTTTAATAAACCAAGAGTGAGCTTAATGACTATGTGATTTGAATAAATTCCCTTCAAATTGGATAAAAAGGAATGTTAGTTGGTCAGTTGTGAGTGAATTTTGATACAGGAATTCAGATGAAACATAGGAAGAGATAAGTTATAAATAATGATGCTATTAAAATTGACTTACGTGTGACTTAATAATTAGGAACCTGAAAAAATATACCTGCTGAGGATATGCGTAAGAAGGAATGTAGCAAATATTTTCAAATTTGGGAATTCAAGTGAGTGGATGTTTGGTTTATTTTACGGAGTGTTTCTTGTGTTTTGGTTTTGCTTGCACATGTGGCTGTGGTGAAATTCTATGTTATGGATTTATTTTATATAAGATTTTATAATTTCACATGATGCATGTTTTACTGACTTGGATGTAATTGAGATTTGTGGATGGATAGTGTGAAGATAGATTTACTGGTAGTAGGTGTACTATTGACAGTCTGTGGCCGAGGTTCTATCCGGTACCGTGGGCTGAGAGGTCAATCTTATATCTATAGCCACAGATGGTGTAACAGAGATTTATGGGGGATTATTGTGACTAGTGGATGGTAGTGGGTGTAATATTGACGGTCTGAGGCGCGGTGTGGCTGAGGTTTTGTCCGGTATCGTCGGCTCAGAGATCAGTCTTACATTTATGACCATAGGTGATTATGATGGATGCTATGATTGTGTTGGATGCATGTAGATGAATATGGTTAGGCTCACATTGCTAGTGCTATAACCCCTTGCCAATAGGGGTAAGGTATTGGCTAATCCCACTCGGTGGTAGGTCGCAGAGGACTACTACGCCCAAATACGATGTACTGTACGCATGGCTGTCGAACACATGGGGGATCGAGACTCTGATCGGGACCATGTGTCAGTGCTATTTAGGGGTTAGCTAGGTGACCGAGGCTCTGTCCAGGACTGGCTGACTCCTACTTGCAACGAGCTTGTATTCCTTAGACCCAATGTACAGAGTAGGGAATCCCACCTACGTTGCTTATAGTACTTATACCGATAGGCATTTGAGACTTAGTAATTTGATGGAAAATTGTAGATTAATAAATGAATCATATGGATTTTGTGTTGAGATATGTGGACTGATTCTGAGAGATTGTATATGCATTCGTATGTGTGTGCTTGCATGCTCACCCCTCACTGGGCTGTGTAGCTCACCCCTGTTGATATCTTCCTTTTAGATAATGAAACTAGAGCTTTGGCAAGGCAGAGACAGTTCGGACATGCAGGTGTAATTGATGGACACTTACCAGGATAGATGATAGAAGTAATATTGTACGAGATATATTATTACAAAATTGTTGTAAGGTTGTAAATATTTGTATTACTTGTGAATGGATTAATGGATCTATAATTATAATATTTGATATCACAATAGTATGGTCACCACACTTATTTATGTTTTATGGATCTTATATGTGTACTCTAATTTAATAGTTGACTCGTAAGGTGGGTTTTGGTTACTATACTGCATCTGTGAACCTAGGTATTGTCAGTCTGATTGGGTTGAGAATCCAATGCCTCATGCCTTAGCTATATTTGGGGTAAGGTGTGACAAAAATACGTTAAAAAAGAATTCCAACTTAAACCGTAAAAAAAAATCTACTAGTTAACTTGTCGAGTTCCTAGTCGTTAACCATCTATTTTCTACATGATGCAGGGATGTAGTGGATCCAATAGAACAGAACCAGCTACCTTTTGACAGAATCTATATAGGGGTACGTGATTCTTTTCATATACCAAATGGTACTGTGTCAAGAGGTGTGGTTTTTCTGCCTATTAATTGTGACTACACGGGAGGTTAGACAACTAGCCACAGGGTGGATGAATCCATGCAGTGAGTAAGTGTGTGTGTATAAGTGTAGCGCAAAAAGTTCCTATCGATTGATCTCAAAATATCATAATGTACATGGATCTCCCTGAGGGTTGTGGTATAATAATGAGCATCCTCATTGCACGATTCTACTTCAAGCACTCTTGTGCAGAAAGTGGCTATCATCTGATCTCAGAGTATTAAATATAATGTGCATGGACCTCCCATAGAGTGCTAACATGACGATGAGAACCCTCGTCAGATGATTTCACTTTGAGCACAATATATGTTGCAATTAGTATAAGTAGTTACAAACATGGGTTAGCCAAACATGTTTTCAAACAAGTGATGATAAGGGGAGAACATCCTAGCATTTATCAATAGTATTTAGTGTTGGATGTTTGACATCAATCCCCAGTGGAGTTGCACTATAAGGGTAATTGCAAGGATTTGGATCCTCTTTCGCACATATGGTGGCCCTACACCATTGCATCCCTACTCAGAGACACATGGGGGCTATCTCATAGAGGATCTCTTTCCTTAAGGTTTTAAGAAGAATATTAATGGTGATGGCACATATTTGGGGATTGGAAAACATAATATTTGGAGTCTCCACCTAGGGTTAGGGCTTAGGACCCAATGGGTGAGACCGATTCATAAGGAAAGGGTGTGAAGATTAGACAGGTTCAAAGATAAAGGTAAGTGTCAAGTTATGAAATTGGGAAGGTGTTAGGCACCCATTCCAACCAGTTGAACCGGTCTTCCTGCTAGATGCTTAAAAACGCACATTATCCCCTAATTTATCCTATATCACATATATGGCTAAGCTATTGTTACAATATTATGTACATTACTGCATATGAATTAAAAGTCTACATTGTGCCTACTATGTTGGGAGATTATACATGTGCTAGACCCCTGTTTCGGGTCGAGAGAGGTAGGCCCCTTTTATCATGGATACAAACTTTGATGATAGTCCCCTAACTCAGGTAGAGATATGGATTCAGCTGTCTACTTTCCTTCTTCGGAAAATGTGCACTCTTATGACCTTTCACACATTTGAGGAATTTTTAGCGATTTCTAGGAATTTCGATAGAGTTTCGATATGAAAAATGAGGGAGTGGGTCCATTGGACAGAGCTTTGGCTTGGAAAAAGTGTTTGGCTATTGGGTATTGGGCTGAACTTTGGCTTAAGGGAGCTATTTGGCTAGCAAAAGGCCAAGAATGGAGTTTGGAAGCATTTCTCTAGCACTTAGGCACATATAGGATAGGTAGGTGAATGGAGAGAAGGAATGGTAGGTAGAGAGGGAGGGGTTGCTTCGTGTCTTGGGAATGGGAAAAGGGGGCCTATTTATAGGTTTTTGGGTCCAAAAAGGTGAAAATTGGCAGGTCCGTCGAAAAAGCATATTTTCATGGTAGGCCCACAACCCAAGAATATACCCCTTTAGTGGCCTCACAATGAAAAGGGTAAAAGAAAAACCTTCTGAGAAGTTACGGCCCCGCCAATAAATCTTTAATAGACAAGTGATTTTTGGGTTTGGTTTGCCCTCCGACTTCTGGGTGTGATTCCTCTTGATCTAGTTATCCAATTTTTTGCGCACCATATATCATCGGAATCATCATTCTGAGCACTATCCAATAGTGTGGACGTTGAGTTCATTTTTGGATCAGAAAGGTTCAAGATTTGCAAGGAACAAATCTTATCCTATTGCACCCTTAGGATTTCTGGTAATTTATCTTTGTGTCATTCCCACATCATATGAGAGCACTTAGATTTAATTGATAGTATATATCATGTTAATATCGGGTGCCACATGATTTGACATGATTTGGCTGCATCGGGGTTCCAGACCACACTAGGGTTTAGGGTTCAAGGTTGGATTAGGGTTTAGGGCTGAACCAGGATTCCAGGTTGTATTAGGTTTCGATTTTGGGCTGAATCTAGAAATTTCGAATCCTTTTCCAAAAGAAAGTGTAGACCTTGTCCACATCCTATAATTCATCATTGAAGAGGGCGGGTAACAAAATTGGGTGTCTAAGCCCAAAGGTTGGATTTACCCCTGGATATTCAATATCTCAATACTTTAAGGCCGGTGGATCTTAATCGGCAAGCTTGCCATGCTAATGCTGTGATAGTAATACATGCAGATCAGTTGTCCTATAAGTTGGATCTGGCAGTGAGCAACTATCATAAGTTGATAGCTTCATATGCAAGCTATGTGGAGGAGAAAGAATGAGCTAAGGAGCTCATCACCAAAATTAATACCCCACAGTATGAGATGGAGGTTGTATTAAATTATGCTATTGAGAAGGCCAATGCTTTGCAAGTCCAAGTTGTGGCCTCAGAGATGGATCCCGGTAGGGTGTAGAGATTGAAAGGTTAATTGGTTGTAGCCAATAGTAGGGTGGAGAGTTTATCCCAGTCTTTGTCAGAGGTTTCACAGCTTGCAAGGGAGCTTGAAAGGGCTTTGGAGGAGATGACTGAGTGCAAGATGTAGGAGGGCCAGAGGGTGAAGTCTTCTGATGCCAAAATATCCAGTGAGGCAATATGGTTAAAGGAGGTCAAGAGGAACGAACTTTTGAAGAGGTAGGTTGAGACATAGATCCAAGAGAAGGAGGGGGTTGGAGAGTCTTTGCAAAGGTCACTCACGAGTGTGAGGAGTCCACTCAAGTGATTAGTAGTCAAATGGGAGAGAGGGATGGCCTCTGTAGTCAAAGGACCAATTGCGCCATAGTGAGGAAAGAATTTCAGAGTGGCTCTGTCGATCTGAGAAGTGGAGGCATCTTAAGGGTGAGCTTTCAGTGGAGCTTGCAGCTATCTTTGCTAAAACCAAGGGTGCCCTGGAGGAGACTAAGGGTGGATAAGGCTCGTGTGGTAAAGAGAGCAAGAGCTAGACCTTATCAAGTTAATCATCCTCAAGAAAGACTCCTTCAATTTCGTAGGGGTTGATAATGAACTAAACAAGATGGAGTGGTCATTGATAGCCAATGTTCCCTCGCAAAAGTGGAGAGGAGATTAACAATGGTTTCGAGGGAAGTGAAGAAGAATAAGTGCAAAAGGAGTAGCAGGTCCTTACTTCTTTGAGGGTTGCCCTCATTAACTTTTAATTTCTATGAATGGGTGCTATGAACTTAGAACTTCTTTTTGTGTGTATGGAATATTGTGGCATTGTGGATTTGGTTGACTTATCAAGTTCTTTCATAATTCGTAATAGAGTTAGGGTGAAAACACCTCTTTACTCTCACATGAGCCCTTTAATGACTTAGGTGACTCCAACACGCTTTGTTTTTCCCACACATGACTTAATTGCATAGTTAAATAGTGAATATGACGCCTTCAGAGCTGTTTCTAAGGGGTCTTCAGGGTTGAGGTTGAATGGCAACTCACCATTTCCCTTTAATGTGTAGTAGTCCTTTGGGCTTCCTTGTAATAATTGCAGATAGGTGTGATGCTTTGTAATCCTCTGCATTTAGATGACCCACTTGCTCTCATTTAAGTCCTATTTAATGGACCATACACCTTGTGGGTGTTATATACCCCTGTCGATGATCCTATTGTCATCAATCATTCTCCTATGGTTTCATTTCTTCTTAGAACTATATTCTTGTGGGAGTAAGAATGGATGTGGGAGCTAGTAAGGCCAAGCATTCTAGGGGATGTCTCCTCTCCTTTTCCCTTGCCTTGTAAGATTGTGCCTGATTTCTGGCTCGTCTCTTAGCAGGGTTGATGTCATAACTTCCTTTGCACATTCTCTCGGGAAAGCCGAAGAGAGGATTAAGGCCTGGAGGTAAACAACTAGAGGTTTTTTGCATACATAGATGCAAGATGCTGAAGTCAACAACTCCAAGCTGTGTGATAGAGCCACAGATGCTGAGTGTGATCTCTTGGAGGCCAAGGAGGGGATCTCATTTATTAGTCAAGATAGAATCCTTTTCTATACTTGGCAACTATATATTCTGATGTGTCTCATTTAGGACTCTAGCTGATCCATATCTTCTAGGATAGGAATTGTTATCACATGTGATATTCAAATTGATTGTAATCCTATCCTACCTAGTTTGTGTGGATCGATTAAGGCATACTTGTGTAATCGTTATATACTCTCTATTGTAGAATTATAATGCAAGGAATACCAATTTTGACATAGTATCAGAGCCACACAGCTAAAGCCTCTATACCCTAATCGATCTCCCCCTCCACCTCTTTTCTTTCTCTTCTCATGGCGCTGGAAACTCCCATCACTGATACTTTCTCTCTCACTGGGGTTATCTCTACCACTGGTCCCCTTACCTCTATGCCTTCTTTCCATCATTATGTGTCCCTTAAATTGACACCCACAAACTATCTTCTTTGGAGAAAATAGTTGGTCACTTTTCTTAAAGGCCAAAACCTTTTCTCCTTTGTTGATGGCTCCTCTTGCGGCCATTCCGATGCCGCAGTAGCTGCTACCTAGCACCAACAGGATGCCACAATTACCAGCATGCTCCTCTCCTTGTTCTCTGAAAATGTCCTTCCCCTTGTACTCGACAAGGAATCCAGCCATGGGATCTGAACTGTGATACAAGGTGCTTTTGGTTCTACTTCTTTGACCTGACTAATGTCTCTCAACATGAGCCTTCAGAATCTTCAATAGAAGCTTGATGAATCTATTGTCGCCTACCTTTAATGTGCCAAGATGCTTTCTGATGAGTTAGCCATTGCAGGCAAACTGCTCCAGCCCAACGACTTCAACATATATGTGCTTAGATCTCTCTGCATTGACCTTCAGGATATTGTTCCCTCTATCATGACCCATCTGGAACCACCCTCTTACACTAAACTAAGTGGACTTCTTCTCGGCCATGAGAGCATATGCTCCTTCCAGAAGCTCAAGGTCTCTGATGTGCCAACCACTGCCACACCAACCACTGCCAATGCTGCCCAATCCAACGTCCCTACCCCCTGATTCTTTTACCTCCTCTGGCTGCAACTCGAGTCATGGACGTGGGGGACGTGGGGGGCATGGTGGTCGTGATCATGGGGGTCGCAGTGGGTTCTTCTGCATTATTTGCCATCGGACAAACCATATAGCCCAAAACTACTATTACCGTCTTCAACCACAGAACCAATCCACCTATTCCCAGCACCCTTACCACACCTATAACCCCCAACCCGCTGCCCATTATAGCACTACTGACCTTCTCCCAACCCCACCATACCCTCCCTCCTCTACCCTCACCTGGTACCATGACATAGGCGCAACCTACCACGTTACCCCAGATATCCAATCCCCATCCTCTTACAACCCCTATGGTGGTACAGACCAGCTTCATGTCGGTGATGGTAAGGGTCTCCATATCTCAAATATTAGTTCTTCCTATATTCCCTCTAATTCTTCTTCTTGTTCTCTTCTTTTAAATAATATTCATCATGTTCCTAAAATCACTAAGCCCCTTTTGTCCATGCAAAAATTCACCAGTGATAATAATGTTTATTTTGAGTTTCACCCGTCTCATTTTCTTGTCAATGATCAGGTTTGCAAGGCAACTCTTCTGTTCGGTCTGAGTAATGGCCGACTATATACTTTGTCTTCCTCCCCTTCTTCTCTTGGCGTCTGTGTTGCTGACCGTACCTCCATCAATGGTTGGCATCACCACCTCGGTCATCCTCATGATAGTCTTTTACGTTTATGTTACTTGTCAATAAAATGTTATGTCAGTCCACACGCCTCCAGTCTGTTGTCCTGCTTCTCAATTAGGGAAGGCTAGTCGTTTGTCATTAAAGAAGCATATAGTCCCAATTTATTTCCTCTTGATTTAATTCATAGTGATGCATGGGGACCTTCTAACACTGTTTCAGTCAATGGTTTTTGGTATTTTTTAATTTTTATTGATGACAATATGAATTTTATTTGGTTCTACCCCATTGCACAAAAATCCGATGTATTCAACACCTTTTTTCATTTTCAAGCATTTTTTGAATGACAATTTTCTCAAAAAATTAAGGTTTTGCACACTGATTGGGCTGGTGAGTTCCACTCCCTACCATCATCTTTTACACCTCTTAGAATTTCTCATCAGGTTTCTTGTCCTCACACTCATGAGCAACAGGGGTTTGTGGAAAGATGTCATCGGCATATTATCGAGACTGGTCTTACACTCCTTGCTCATACTTCTGTTCCTGGACAATACTAGGATTTTGCTTTTGAAACTACGGTCTATTTAATTAATCATTATAGTCCATCTCATGTTGGTTATCATTGTCTTGACTTGTCTATGAAGCACATGTATATAGCATGCCATGTAAGGTTTGATGAAATTTTTTTTCCCTTTCTCACTTCTACCCTTGGCCCCTCCATCCCTCCAAACCCCCCCCCCTCTATCCCTATTCCCTAAGGAATCCCCCCAACTCGCCTTCCAACACCACCACGGCCTACCTCTCCATCACTGATCCCTATCACATCCACCAACCCCTCTCCTGCTCCACCTAATCCCCAGACCACGCCTCCACCACTCCATCACCCTCTCCCTCACCTACCCCCTCCTCACCATCCACCATTCCTCAATGCTCTCGCCCATTACTTGAGCTCTATCCCTCCACCCAACCACTCGCCACCACACCCTCCCCACCATACCGCCTAACTCTCCACCACCACCGACCACCCAGGCCGATACCCTACATTCCCAACCCCCCCAGCATGCTTACCCAATGTGACTTCGGTCTCATGTTCTCACAACTACTGCCACTCTCCCTGAGGAACCTACCTCTTATTCCCAAGCTAAGAAATCCCTAGAATGGCATTTGGCAATGTCTGAAGAATTTCATACTCTTCTGAAAAATGGCACTTGGAATTTGGTGCCTCGGTCCACCCATATGAATTGGTTGGCTACAAATGGGTTTACCGTATCAAGTGCAAGGCTGATGGTTCATTGAAACACTATAAGGCTCGGTTAGTTGCCAAGGGTTTTCACCAACAAGAGGGCCTTGACTATACAGAAACATTTAGTCCTGTGGTGAAACCTACGACCATTTGGTCTATTCTTGCAATAGCTCTCTCTCAAGGATGATCCACTCATTAGTTGGACATTCATAATGCCTTCCTCCATGGTGTCTTAGCTGAAGAGGTGTTTATGGTTCAAACCCCTAGCTTTGAGGATTCTACCATGCAGAATCATGTCTACCATTTGCACTACTCTTTATATGGTCTCAAACAGGCCCCTCGGGTTTGGTTTCATCGGTTGTCAAGTTTTCTCCTTTCTTTGGGTTTCCTGGCATCTCGCACTGACCCTTAACTTTTTATTTACAAAAAGGGTGAAATTTTGGTTTATATTCTTATATATGTTGATGATATTATTGTCACTAGTAATACTAATTCTCAGGTGACTACCCTCTTAGCCAAGCTGGCTGCGGAATTTTCAATCAAGGACTTAGGCCTCCTTCACTTTTTCTTAGGGGTTGAAATCGTCCCTCATCAGTCTGGTATGCTCCTTTCTCAATCGTGGCACATTAAGGATCTCCTTCGCAGAGCAGGTATGAGTGACTGCAAACCAATCCTGACTCCTATGGCTATAACTCCCCACTGTCTGACATAGGGTGTGCTCCCATGGTGGATCCCACACGGTATCGCTCCATCGTTGGGGCCCTCCAGTTTGTTACTCTCACATAGCCTGATGTTGTCTTTGCCATCAACCGTGGTTGTCAGTATATGCACTCTCCTACAGAGTCCCACTGAACTGCCGTGAAGCGGATCTTACGGTATTTAAAGCATACCCTATTCATGGTCTTCTCATTTGCTATTCCTCTAGCCGCTCTCTCCAGGCTTTCTTTGATGTTGATTGGGCAAGAAGCAGCTCTAATCGCCATTCCACTGGTGCCTATGCTATTTTTCTTGGCCCCAATTTGATCTCTTGGAACTCTCATAAATAAATGACTATTGCATGCACGTCGACTGAATCTGAGTATAAGGCATTACCAGATGCCTCGGCTGAGTTGATATGGCTGGAAGCTCTGTCTTTTGAGCTGGGTTTTCCTCTACAAGGCCCTCCTATTCTGTGGTGTGACAACATTGGGGCCACATACTTGTCTGCCAACTATATGTTTCATGCACGTATGAAGCACATTGAGATAGATTTTCATTTTGTCTGTGAGCATGTTTCCATTTCGAAGTTATTTGTCTAATTTATCTCGATCACAGATCAAATTGCAGATGCACTTACCAAGCCACTATCCACAACACGTTTCAGCTCCTGCGAGACAAGCTGAAGGTCCACCAGGCTGGTCCTCCATCTTGAGGGAGTGTATCAGTCAAGATAGAATCCTTTTCTATACTTGGCAACTATATATTCTGATGTGTCTCATTTAGGACTCTAGCTGATCCATATCTTGTAGGATTGGAATTTTTATCACATGTGATATTCAAATTGATTGTAATCCTATCCTACCTAGTTTGTGTGGATCAATTAGGGCATACTTGTGTAATCTATATATACGCTCTATGAGAGAATTATAATGCAAGGAATACCAATTCTGACATCGTTCATGGAGGACGAGAAGTCTCATGTTGTTGAACAAGCTGTGGCTCGCCCTAACGAATCCTACAAGAGATTTATTCTCTCATGCTCTCCCAGTTTTGGTTTCGATGGGTTAGAGTGTTTTGTAGCTTAGATCAAGATAGGTGAAGATGGGGAAAAGGGTATTGAAGTGGTTTCTATACCGTCTTCATCCTCTAATTCTTCATTTTTTTTCCCATGATGATTTGCTTCACTTTTTAACATCTTCATCTCCATCTCCATCTCCATCACCTCTTCTTTACCTTCTCTTTTACCATGATGAAATGCTTCACCCTTTAACTCCTCTATTTCCATGTCTTCTTTCTTTTTAAGGAGATGTCGTTATCAGCTTCTGGAGGGGTTTGGTGTTTGTTGAATCCTCGATTGTGAATGTAACACTGAATATTAACTGTTGAACTCCCAACTGTGAGCTTCTTTGGATATCTTTGCCTTTTAACACCTATTTTTTTATCTATATATGTGATGTTTTTATTTAGTGAAGCCTTTCATTGTCCCTTGTCCCTATTTTCCCATGCAATATTATTTCTTTATGGTGTCTTGAGGTTTAGACTTTGACTAGGACTTGTTTTCCTGAGAGTTTGACTTCAATTAGGGTCTTTTAGTCGTACATGAGGTCTCTCTATTGCAAAGTCTTGAGAGTTTGGCTGATCAAGGTTTCTAGTCACATTTGAGGTTTCTCTCTTTTGCAAGTTCCTAGGAATTAGGATCTGATCAAGACTTGCTTCCGTGAGAGTTAGGCTCTGCTCAGGGTCTTTTAGTATATCACAAGGTCTCTCTCTTTTGTGAAGTCTCTTTTGCAAATTCCTGAGGAGCTAGTGTGTGATTAGGACTTGCCTCCCTGAGAGTTAGGCTCTATTCAAGGTCTTTTAGTAGAATACAAAGTCTTCCTCGAGTGTTAGGATCTGATCGGGGTCTCTTAGTAGAATGTGAAGTCTTCCCCAAGAGTTAGGCTATGATCGGGGTTTCTTGATAAAACGCGAGCGGGCGAAATGTAGTAGAAATTTCCGCACCTGGTTAAGTAGTATTATTGTAGTAGAAAATCCTGCAACAAGTTAGATAGCACATTGTAGTTGAAAACTCCTAAACAAGTTAAGTAACATTTTTTCGACACACGTACATTGGAGTATATTGATACAAATGTAGCGTTCATTTTTTATCCTATGAGGCCAATTTTATTTGAATAAAACAACCATACCATTGAATACAAAATGTAACACTTTCCTGGTAAAATTTCTTAAGATTCTCGGAATTTCAAGGACACTCCAACCTTTTTCCCTTTAAGGTATCGAGGTGGTAAGTTCTTGGGCAAACAACTATTGCTACACGGTAAAGACCCTCTCAAAATGGCATAATTTTTCTTGCAAATCTAGGTTGGGAGGCTTCATATTTTTTAAGGACAAGTCTCCAAGACAAATGAGGTTCTCTTTGACCTTTGAATTGTGATACTTTGCCAACCATTATTGTTGATATGCGGCCACCTTGATGGTAGTATGCTCTCTCACTTCATCAAGGAGGTCCAAGTTCGTAAGCAGCCCTTCCTTATTGGTAACTTCATTATAGTTCTACACCTAAAAGATGTGATCCCAACTTCAATTGGTATCATTGCCTCATTTCCATAGGCCAGCATAAAGGGGGTTTCACCGATGGCTATCCTGCAAGTTGTTCAAAAGGCCCATAGCACACTAGGGAGCTCCTCAACCTATTGAGTGTTGGTACCTTCCAATCTCTTCTTGCTGGTGGGCTCGGTTTGTCCATTCCTCTAGGGGTAAGCCACTAAGGACCTTCTATGCTCGATTCTTAGGTGGTACAAAAATCTAGGAATTTTGGGTTGTGAAGTTGCTTCCGATTGTTTGTGATCAAGATTTTTGGAATTCTGAACCGCTAGATGACTGTTGTTCTGAAGAACTCCTCCATCTTCTTTTCTATGATCTTTGCTAAGGGCTCTACCTCTACCCTTTTGGTGAAGTAATCTATTTCCACTGCCACAAATTTTCTGAATCTTGACGCCATCAAAAAAGGTCCAAGGATGTCCATTCCCCACATGGCAAAAGGAAAAGCGCTAGTAAGCGAATTGAGCTTTTTCACTGGCTGATGGGGAACATGAGCAAACACTTGGCACCTTGGGAATTTCTTCACAAATTCGGCCGTCTCCTACTGGATTTTTTGCTAATAATACCCCTGGTGTAGGATTTTATGGACGAGGGATTTTCCTCCCGAGTGTTGGCTGCATATCCCTTTATGAGCTTCGCGTAAAGTGTTATCTACTTCTGAAGGACACAAACATCTTAGGAGGGGTGTTGAGAATGACTATCTATACAAGATCTCTTTGATGATAGTGAATTGAGCTACCTTTTCCCTCAATTTCTTTGCCTCTGATCTGTCTTCGAGCTGAATATTGTCCTAAAAAAAATTGATTATCAGTTACATCTGATATGGGTCCTCCTTGACTTTCGTTATCTCCATTGTTTCTGTGATGCTTGATTGTGAGAAATTTTATGTAAACTGCTTGTTCCAGCTCCAAACATTCAGTAGTTACCAATCTAGATATGGCATCTGCCTTTCTATTTCCATCCTTGGTATGTGCTGGATTTCAAAATGTTCAAGCCCTTGGATCACTTCCCGAACCTTCATCAATTACTAGGACATTCTCGACTCCTTCGCCTCATACTTTCCTTAGATTTGCTTCACCACAAGCTGAAAATCATTGTATGCTCTCAACTATGGAACTGAGAGGGACCTTGCCACATCAATGCATGCAATTAGAGACTCATGTTGTACTTCGTTAGAGGTCTTTAAATCAAAGCACATGACGTGTTGTACTTTGAATCCTTCTGGGGTACTCATAATTAGCCCTCCTTTGTATCTTGTTACACTTAGAAGAACCATCGACAAACAACGTCTATGTGTGGATATTGTTATGGGTATTTACGTCCCTCTTACGCTCATCTACTTCAAGAGAAACCCCTTCTACGGCAAATTCTGCAAATGGATATGCCTTAATTGCAGTTCGTGGTTTGTACAAGATGTCAAACTTACTTAACTCCACCATCCATCCAACAATTCACCTCGACGTCTCGAGTCTTTGCTGGATCTTTTTCAGTGGTTGGTTGGTTAGGATCAAGAAGGGTGTAGCTTCCGTGACGCCATAACTAGTGCTAGGGCCAGCTTCTATATTGGGTTGTATCGGGTTTCGGCACGTGTTGACATAGTACATAGGCTTTTGGATCTTATGCACTTCCTTCACTAGTACACGCGTATGACCGCTCTAATGGCTGCCGGGTATAAGCTTAGCATGTCTCCATGTTCAGGTTTCATCAACAATGGCAGAGTGGTGAGGAATGTCTTAAGGTCATTTCATAGTCTCTGTCGATAAAAATTCTTTTGATTGCTTCGATGTTCTCAAGAATGGCGAGCAGCGATCACCAAAGCTGGATGTGAATCTTGCTAGTGATGCTAGACGTCATGTTAACTCCTAAACTTCCTTAATATTTTTTTGGTGCCGACATCTCTTGGATTGTTTGGATCCTCTATACCTCTCTGTGAGACTAGGAATCTGAGGAATGTTACGACTCAGCATGACATAGTGATGAGACACTTTTGCCACGACAGCACCCCACTTGGCAAGGAGAAACATGCAAACCTCATAAAGAGCATCTTAGGGAATATTCCATTTTTCGGTTGAAGGTGTTGCTGCCAAAAAACCCCGCTGGTCCAACCTACACAAACACAGATGATGGAGGCCCGGAACTTTGTCCGGGGTTAGTCCTCCGACGCTCAAGTCAGGGTCGGCCGCACAGTTCAATAAGGGAGTAATGGTGAGGATGTTAGAGCTTACCTTCCCCTTTCTTCCGTGCCTTCTTATATAGCTCTTTGGCCTTAGGGTTTTTCCCCCTTCGGCCTTCTTAGAGTCCTACTCGAATACGTCCAACCTTCTGGGGGGGAATATTCCCCTCATGCAGACGACGTGATCCCGCATGATTCTGCGGGCGTGCCTCGGTGATTGCGCGTGCTCGAGTGTGAGTGGTCTCTTGGAACCTTCGTCTGGCGGAGTGGACACGTGTCTCAGAGGCGACACGTGTCATGGCCCCCACCGAGAGGTTATTTTGGCTATATCAGGAGCCCCCTTACTTCCACTAGGAGCTTCTTCCTGTGGGAGTAACCATCTTCTTTGGTTGACTTGTTCCTTCGGTCTTGGCATTACCAGTGTCCAAGGCTTGGGGTCGATCGAGAAAGACCTTTGACCGCTTCGGATCGACTTTGCAGAGCCCCCTGTCGATCGGTTAGCACCATTCGGCTTTACCGAGCCCCCTACCGAGGGAGGGACCTTCGGTCAGGTCCGTTCGTCTCTGGCCGAGCTCCCAACCGAAGGACAGACCCTCGGTCTGGTCCGTTCGGCTTTGGCCGAACTCCCAACCGAAGGAAGGACCCTCGGTCAGGTCCGTTCGGCTTTGGCCGAAACCCCAACCGAAGGAGGGACCCTCGGTCAGGTCCGTTCGGCTTTGGCCGAACTCCCAACCGAAGGGAGGACCCCTTCGGTCAGGTCCGTTCGGCTATGGCCGAACTCCGAGCCGAAGGGGTGATTGAGCCTCCAAGGTGTGGACCTTCAGTCATCCGTTCCTCAGGGTTA
>NC_056558.1:16313646-16316918 GCF_013358625.1 Macadamia integrifolia
TTAAGCTTTGGCAGCAAGGGAAATTTCCATAGATTGGACCGGAAGGGATCTCCAGATGGCCTAAGGTCCCCAAAAGAGCTGTGATGGAAATAAAATAGGGCTAAGTGGTAAGCAGTCTTAACAGAGAAGAGTGCATCAACGGAAGGGCCCTAAAACCAATAATCAGATTTACAAGAGTTACTAAAGGGTGATGTAGATCAGGCTTGCACAAGGAAGGGGCTGCTGGCCCCATCAAACCAAGTCCAGCCTCAGTCCAGCCAGGCTATTCCAGCCCCATCGAGCAGCAGCTTCTCAGCCCATATTTGGGTAGTTATTTGGTTCCCTTTTTGGTAAGTCAGGCCAGCTCAGCAGCAGCCCATCTGCCCATCAAATCAGTCCCATTGCAACCCAAGCTGGAGCCTCTAGGAGTTTCCCTGTTAGCACCATCAAACCATCTGTCCAGCATTCCAATTTACAGATTTAGTTTCCATTCTTGGAACCCTCCACAGCAAAGCAACCTCCTCCATCGATAGCATCTTTTCTCAGCCATTTTTGGCTTAAAAAAGGATCTTCTAGAAGCCCCTTACGGCTCTCCCTTATTGTTGAAAAAACAGCTTCAAGAGAAGAGCTCCAGCTGCCATCAAATTGGCCAAGACAGCCTTGGATTAGTTTCAATTTTGGATTGTCAAGTTAGTTTCCTATTTTGTAACTTAGGCTAGTTCCTTTTATGTTCAGTTATTAGTAACTAAATTACTCCTACTTGGTTAGGAAGTCAAAAGTAAGTTAGGAAGTTTATTTCTAGCTCTTAGTTTCCTATTTTAGTGTCCTTTTTTATTTCACTCATGTGAGCCTACTACAAAAGAGGCATTCATCGATTGCACTCAGTTAGAGAATTGATTAATGAAAATTGTGAATGCAAACTCTTGACTGAAACAACTACTATTGAGTGGTGAGATGCCTAACCCATTGAGGGGTGTGATACCCAAAACCTAGGGAGTGAGAATTCCATCACTCTTCTTCCACCCTTCTCCACCTCTCCATCGACTCTCTTTATTTTCTTATTTTCCCTTTTATTTGTTTGCTGTGAGAGAGTGATTGAGTTGTCATTCGAAGTCTAATTGAAGTCCAAAACGTCACCTATCAACAAAGATCAAGAGCAGCCAAACTAACTAGATCCATCTCCAAATTGTCAGAGGTTTTGAGGGTGGATCGACCAAGGCCAGATCTCCATCCCCTGAACCCTAATCAGCCACCTCTTTTGGGGGTTTCTTCCTGATCCTAGGAGGCCCACTCGACCCAAGGTGGCCAACTGAGCTCCCTATCATCTGTTTCTGAAGACCATCTCTAGTTTCCTAACTGGGAACTTCTCTTAGATCTCCCAAACCTGAGATCAGATTACAAAACCCTTTGGAGGGTTTGATTAGCATCACAAGAGGAGCAATTGACCAAAAGTTGAACCTCCACAGGCCTCCTACTTCCAGCCGCAAGTTTCTCCAATTCTTCCCAGGTTCGGACTTTTGTTCCAAGTCCGATTTCAGATTTCCCTAAGGATTAGTGATTTATTAATTGGAGTTTTGGGATCCTAACTGGGGTTGGGTAGTTCCTACCTAGCCACATCAAAGGGGAAAGTGAAAAATGGCTTGAGCTTCTATAGTGCAAAAATTTGATACAATCATGGGCACATTCTAATGTATTAAATCATGATTAATTAACTCAGATACTTTGTGAACTTTCCCTAAGGGATTGAAATTCTTCCAAGATGGAAGAGTGGGAAACCAAGCATCACACTAAATGTCAATTGAGAACCCATCCCCAAATTTCCTTCTAAGAACCTAAAGGAGGAGATCTCTACCTCTTAGAATGTTATGCTATACCAAGAACAACATTTTTAGTGGGGGCTTCAAGAAAATTTGAAGGGAAATAAACCTTCACTCACAAAGCCTCCCTCTTCTCTAAGAGCCGCCAGCATTGTCTAGCTAAAATTTCTATATTGAAACATTTAAAATCCTACAACCCTAAGCCCCCAAACTGTTTGCTCTTACATAAATGAGCCCATATAGCCCAAAAAATTCCTTTATCCAAACTGTCCTTCCACCAGAAGTGATGGACAACCTTACTTAAACCACTACAAACAGATACAGGTAAGAAAAACACAGACTTGGCATATGGGGGGAGATAGGTTACTACTACTTTCATTAGAAGTTTAGAACCTCTTTCCCAGCTTGGAACAAAAGGCTACTCTTCCAACTAGAGAGTTTTTTTTTTGGATGAATAAATTATTAATTACCAAGGAGAGGAGACAATATACAAGGGAGAAGGGGGGAGGGAGGGCTTAAGCCAATAAGGAGAAGCCAACCCAGGGGGAAAAAGAAAATAACAAAAACAAACTAATGCAGAGCCAAGACAGACCAGGGGGGAAGGCTAACACCATCAAGGGGGTTGGAAGAGATCAACCTGAAGGTTCTAGGAGTTGATGAGAGAGTTTTTTGGGGAGATGGGGACCGGCCGAGGGGTGGCGGTTAAGAAGGGCTTGGGCTTTGGAAGTAACATCAAAGTAGATAGTTTTCCAAATCTGGTCCTGAGAACGGAATTTGGGAGTCCATCTACGGATGTTGCGTTCCATCCAAAGATGGTTGATAGTAGCACAAAAAGCCAGTTTTCCAATCGTATCACAAATGGAGGAACCTGAGAAAGTCATATCTACCTACACCCATTCTCGGTCAAGGGAGAGAATAGTCCTGCGGGATGGCCAACATTTAGACAAGACATTCTTCTAGACAAGGGAGGAGAATGGGCAAAAGAAGAAGAGATGAGCCTGGTTTAAAGTATCACCGATACCGATACGATACCCTCCGATACGTATCTTAAATTTAGCCGATCGATACGATACACACCGATACGATACATGAAATTTTTAACATCCTTTCGTATTAATATACATCCTACGATACATACCGATATGCATCAATACACCACCGATACACATCGATACGATATGATATACATCAATACACTATGAAAAATATAAAATTGAGGTGAAATGTACATTTTGGTATGTATCGGTACGTATCAGTGAGTATCGGTATATATCGATCAATACGTATCGGTGAGTATCGGTACGTATCGATGAGTATCGATACATATCGATCAGTACGTATAGGTGAGTATCAGTATGTACCGATACAGTGAGCTCTGGTCATATAATGACCAAAATGGGTAATTTGTTAGAAAAACATGATTTTTTGAGAGGTTTTTATTCCAAAGTTGCTGCCAGCCATATTTCTCTCTAACTA
>NC_056558.1:16316938-16328326 GCF_013358625.1 Macadamia integrifolia
TTTGGATTCAACCTGGGCACAACCATGGTTGTCAAGGAGACCCAAGGTGGTGGAGAGGTGCCTAAGCGCTTAGGCGACCAAGGTGCCCAAGTGTTATTTCTTTTCCCCTCTATCTAACATTATTCAGTACACCATAATGTACCTTATATCATAAAAATCAACATTAAGCCACATCAAATCATAAAAAATCAACATTAAGTCCTAAGAAATCAACAAGATTTTATTTTTATAAGAGACTTTTGTATTAGGTAGAGAAAAAAAGCAGCTTTCCAACAAATCTAAGATTACTTAAGTCTGAGTTGTAATGAAAAAGTTATATTCCGGTCAAACTTATTTTAAAGTACGCAAATGCTGTTAAAATCGCCTGAATAAAAAAATTTTAAAGACATCAAAACAAAATATTATTTTGCTGCACTTCTGGCTTTTAGCAATGTTTTACCATGATAAGATTTATGAAATTTTCAGAATTGAGAAAAAACCCATATTTGAAGTTGCAAATCGCTCTGACAACCAAAAATCTGGATTTTGTTCTTGGACTAGGGGTTAACCTTTTATCTTTTTGGAATTTGATATCAAAACTATTGTTATTGGATTCAAATAGGGGGTATTTGCTTATTTATGAATAATATCTTAAGTAAATGATATTTGGCATAATAAGTGCCAAACTAGGTAAGGTGACATGCAGCCTAAGCCCTAGACACACCGCTTGAAGGCTGGATTCCAATCTTTTCTTCAATCCCTCTAAGATTCAAGGGATCAACCAACTTATCCCCGAGAAAGAAGGGGCAAATTCCATGGGGGATTTCAGGCCGATTTCCCTTTATAATCTTCTCTACAATTTATTGCCGAAATCCTTGCCAATATAGCAGGTGGTTGACTCCCTAGTCGGCCCTAATCAATCTACTTTCATGCCGGCAAAAGCATCTTTGATAATATCATTCTCTACCAAGAGAATGTCAGAGGTTGACAAAAAATCTCATTCACTAGTTGCCCTCCTTAATATCCATACAACCTTTGACTTCATCAGATGGGACTTCATCTCCAAAGTCCTCTTCAGCATGTCCATCCCCCTTATCTTCATTCATTGGATTCACTCTTGTATTTCCTCCCACGTTTATCTGTCCTTGTAAATGGTTCTCCTGCCGGCTTCTTTCCCTCGTCTGTTGATATCTAAAAAGGCTGCCTGCTCTCCCCTTTCCTCTTTGCCTTCTCCCTAGAAGTCCTCTCTAGGTCAATTCAATCATCCACTGACCTCCATCTCATCTCCCCGTTCCCTAAATGCAAAGCCATCAACCTCACCCATCTTGCCTTGCTGATGATGTTATGATCTTCTCTAAGGCTGACCCCTACTCTATCCAATCTATCCTCTCCTCCCTCCAGCTCTTTGAGGATCTATCTGGCCTTTACATAAACCTCCTCAAATCCCATATTTTCCTGGTTGGTATTTCGGATGAAGTTAAAGCCTCTGTCTTGGGTATTTCGGGTTTCTCCGTTGGATCTCTTCCAGTCAAATATTTGGGTCTCCCCCTCATTACTGTCAGGCTCATTACCCATCATTGCACTCCCATGCTTGATCTTATTCGAAAAAGGCTCCAGTGTTGGAAAGGCAAGCTCCTTAACTATGCGGGTAGGTGGAGTTAATCCGTTCCATCCTCCAATCCTGCTACATCTACTGGTCTGACTCCTTCCGACTTCCTCAATCCATCATTAAAGTTGTTGAAAACCTTATGTGCCCCTTCCTTTAGATAAGTGTTGATTCAGAAAATTTCTCCATCCTATAAAATGGTCATTTGTTTGCTGCTCCAAATCCGAAGGGGGCCTAGGCCTTTGCAGAATTCAAGATGTTAATTTTGTGGGGTACTCTCAAGCTTATTTGAAACTGGTTTCCAAACACAATAGCATTTGGTAGCTTAGGTCTATTCTTATCGTCTTTGAAATGACTCTCTATGGACGGTTTCCCCTCGCTCTGATGCTTCTAGGTTCTGGCATCACCTTTTTAGCCTTCGTCCTCCAATCCATTATTGTGGATGGCCAATCCACTCCTCTTTGGCTGATAGCTGGCATCCCTCGGGGGTCCTCCTCCCCCTTGTTGGACCCAGGTTTTCTACTCCTCTAAGCTTGACAAGCATGCTATTGTTTCCTCCATTCAGAATGGTACCTGGTGGCACCCGTCTCTTCCCCCCCCCCCTTTTCTCCAGGGGGTGGGGATAGACTCATTTGGGATGGTTTGTGTGTACAATGAAGTCCACTTTATCACTGTTGAGGAGTGAAATGATGCAGACTAGGGGAGCTCCTGCTCTTTTTCTTTGGTGAAAGTTGTTATTTATGAAAAAAAAACAAAAGAACAAAAAAAAAAATCTCAGCAAACATTTTGGATACATATTAAGATAGTGACAAAAAATATCACACAGTTCAAGTAGGTTACAGCTCCATGGGGTTTGCTTCTAAAATCAGAATGGAGTCCACTGAACACTAGCTATATGAATTGGCACAACTCCACTTGAGACAAAGGTAACAGAGAGGGACCATATTGAATCATCACCATGAGAATCAATGGAAAGGGATTTGATTAGATAAACAGTATGCTGTCATATTGGATCACTCATCACCTGTTGCCTAAAGCAAAAGCCACGAGTTCTTTCTGACACCAGTTGCTAAGGTATCATATGAGGACATCGATTTGAGAGGGCACAATTCCAAGAGATATTACTATAGTAATTTGTAGAATATCACTCACAAACCCCTGAAATTGTGTTTCAGCTGAATGTAAAGTACCAAGGGGAGCCCCATCAATGGGTCCCTATGTTCTTAAGACAGTAAAACTCATATTCAAAAGCAGTATATCCTGATGATGCACTAGCAACAAAAGAAAATAAATGAACACATTAATGAATGCCATGGTCAACATTCAAACCTGAATGGTAACAGAGGCCGCTCATTGATTGCTGCCCAAATATTCCAACCAGCATAGTCTGCTTGCTGAAAAGCAACCTGAGAAGCAGTCTGAACCAGTTATAAGAAAAAACTTTTCTCAAGAGAAAATATACATATAAAGTCATACTCACAAACAAATAGGGGAAATGTTTTCAAACTATACTCAAAACCCATAAATGTGCATACCATAAGATAATTAAATACACCTTTTTACAAGCCACACCTGGTGACTTGCTAAATTAAAAAATTTGGACCATTTCTCAGTTTTTGTGCGTCATCCACGCACAAAAATTCAGGTAGGCAGCCGACATTTTATTATAATTAGCCATTCACCGTTTGCATGGATCCGTCTAATTTCTCTTTTCTCTTGATTTTATGTTTTCTCATCCTCGTTTTGCTAGGGTGTTCCCCATAAGCTACGTGCCGTGTCAGCGCCCAAATTCCGTGATAAGTAGACAAGGGCAAGTGAGAGGAAATACTTCAGCCCATAATCGCAGGATTAGACTAGCTTCTTGCAACATTGGGTCCTTAACGGGTAAAAGCCTAGGGTTGGTGGATGTTATGAGAAAACGAAAGATTAATATTGCTTGTATTCAAGAGACAAGGTGGAAGGATAACAAGGCTAAGGTGTTGAATGACTTCAAACTTTGGTATTCCAAGGATCAATGCAATAGAAACTGAGTTGGCATTATAGTGAACAATAAGATGATCACTTGTACCAAGAGGGTTGCCAAAGATGTGCTAGGGGAAGCGAAGGATAGTCATCAAACCTTCAGGGAAACTTGGTGGTGGGACAATGAGGTCCAAGTGGCTATCAAGACCAAAAAAGATTGTTTCAAGACTTGGCAAAGGACTAAAGAAACAGAGGGTAAAAAGAGGTATTATGATGCCAAAAACAATGCTAGAAAGGTTGTGGGGATGGCTAGGGGGAAGAAATATGAGGATCTCTATAACAACCTTAATACGAAAGAAGAGGAAAAAGCTATATATAAGATAGCTTAGTCGAGAGAAAGAAAGAGTAGAGATTTCAATCAAGTGAAGTGTATCAAAAGTAAGGATGGAAGAGTGTTGGCAAGAGATGAGGACATTGTGAGGAGATGGGATGAGTATATTTGTGCCCTACTAAATGGAGATAGTCTAAGTAGGAATGAACTAGAAGATGGCTTTGCTCAACAAGACTCCACATGTCATAGATATGTTCGAAAGGTTAGTGTGATGGAAGCTGGTGTAGCCTTAAGAAAGATGAAAACAGGTATGACTCCGGGCTCAAATGAGATCCCAATAGAAGTGTGAAAAGCCTTAGAAGTATGTGGGGTGGCTTGGTTAGCGAGTTTGTTTAACAAGATTATGAACATAAGGAAGATGTCAGATGATTGGAGAAGAAGCATTGTTGTCCCAGTATTCAAAAACAAAGGGGATATTCAGAGCTACAATAACTATAGAAGCATAAAATTAATGAGTCATAATATAAAATTGTGGGAGAAGGTCATTAAAGCCCGCCTAAGAGGAGAGACTCATATTTCAGAGAACCAATTTAGTTTTATGTCAGGTAGATCCACGACAGAGGCTATTTACCTTCTAAGGAGGCTTATAGAAAGTTATAGAGCCCACAAGAAAGATCTCCACATGGTGTTTATTGACTTAGAAAAAGCATATGACAGAGTCCCTAGAGATTCAATTTGACATGTCCTAGCTATGAGAGGGGATTCGAGTACATATATAGATATAATTAAGGACATGTATGAGGGTGTGGTGACTAGTGTGAGATTTGTGGGAGGCCAAGGTAAGGAATTCCCAATTACGATTGGGTTACATCAAGGATTGGTCTTAAGCCCTTGTTTGCTCTTATCATGGATGAGTTAACCAAGAACATTTTTAGATGAGGTGACTTAGTGTATGCTCTTTGCTGATGACATCATTTTGGTGGATGAGACTAAAACAGGGATCGACATTAAGCTAGAGCTATGGAGGTCAACCTTAGAAACAAGAGGTTTTAATTAGTTGATCGAAGACGAAATATATAATGTGTAACTTCTGTCACTGTATGATAGATAATGAAACGGTAAAGATTGAAGAGAGGGTGATTCCGCAAGAGAACTATTTTAGATATCTTGGGTCGATCATAAATAAAGAAGGCGACATAGATGATGATGTCTCTCAAGGAATTAAAATGAGGCGGATGCAATGGAGAGGTGCGTCTAGAGTATTGTGTGACCGGCGTATCCCTTTAAAGCTTAAGAAAAATTCTATAGGACTTTTGTGCTCCGACCATGATGTACGGAGAGAAGATTGTCGTATAGAGAAGATGTGTGTGACAGCGATGAGGATGTCAAGATGGTTGTGCGGCAAAACTAGGAAGGATAAAGTAAGGAATGAGTATAAGATTAAAATCTCTCACGAGATCACAAGAATGATAGGATAGAAACTATAATCAATAACAGCTTACCTTGTTTGGGATCCATAGTAAAACAAAGCGCAACGGAAAACCTTCTAATCCACGTAGCAAGGTACTTCTCCTCTATTCCCCTATGATCATTGGCTAGATGAGGAACTTGAACGTACAAGGGAGGAAGCTATAAGAAACCCTGTCTCTTTCTTTTTCTCCCTCTCTCTCCAGAATGCACGTTATGAATAAGATTAGGGTTAGAAGAGGGACCTAACTCTCTATTTATAAAGTTTCCCAATGGACCCACTCATCATAAGTCCAATGGTTAACTAAAGCCCACACTAGCGAGCCCATATTAAACTAATTAAAGCCCGTATGTCTCACTTAATTAGACCAAATAATTAACCTGGTTTTATTAAAGCACAAAAACTCAATTAATATAAGCCCACATAGAAATATTCTAACAATGAGCGTATTAGAGCGATTTGGGAGTTGCTCCGAACAATGACAAGCTCTGAGAAAACCGTTTGAGGTGGTATGATCATGTTCAACAAAGGCGTAGCGATGCCCCAATAAGGAGTGAAAAGATTCAGACTTAAGGGGCTATAAGAGTTACGTTCAGGCCTAAAATGACCATAGGAGAAGTTGTGAGGAATGACATGCGCGGTTTAGGCCTCGTACCAAGTATGATCTCGAATAGAGCCTATTGGAGAGCATGGATCCATGTGGCCGACCCTATTTAGCTGAGATTCTCCTGTCATGTTGGGTTGTGTCTCTCCTCTTACTTTGCTACTTTCATCTATCATCTCTCACTTTTCATATTGCATTTTTCATCACTTATCTGTCATTTCCCACTATTAATTACGTTTGGATCTATGCAGCCGACCTCATTAAGTTGGGATAAGGCTTAGTTCGTTTTAGTTGTTTGTTTTGTTTATCTATGCACAGAAATTATATTCTCTATATACCTGAGCAGTGGCTGGAAGAAGCCTTCCAGAAGCATCTCTTAAAGCAGTAGAGTCACCAACCGCAAATATACATGGGTGCCCTTTGACCCGCAGAGTTTCATCTGTTTCTGCTTGGCCCCTTCCACTAATAGGGAATAAATGGGGCCGATCACATGGTTCTAGTGGAGGAACAACAGGTTTATTTCCAACTGTCCATAGAACTATATTAGCCTCGAGAACCTGACTTTGTAAACCTTTTTCTGCTGGTTGAAGTTCTAGAACAAATTTATCACTATCTTTATTATGATCTTGTTCTGCTCCAATGTCCTTATCCCCTCCAACTGCTGCCTGCTTCTCTGAATCTTCAAATTTGCCAGCTTTTCTTATGCAGTGGACAAAATAGCCCAAGAATAGCTGAACATTCCTGGATGATAGAACCTGGTAAATGCAGTAAGAAAGCTTTAATTTTGGGTGTATCACCTTGTATTCACTACGCATATAAAGAAGCAATTTTGTTTGTAGCTTAGGGAAGTGAAAATAAAACAAAAGAAATAGACAAAAAGTAGCTGACAAATGGTAAAAACAATTGTAGGCTGGAAACTAATTTAAGAAGGAAATAGAGTAGCATAGACCAGAGGACAGAGGAGAAGACTACATATACACATAAAAGGTATAAGTATTCCCACCAGAACTCACAGTGAACTGGGAAAGTTTTGGCTTCTGAAAGGACCCAAAACGAAGGCCCGATGAAGCTCTGAATTGGTACCATAAATTGAACCCAATTTGGAATCCCAAATACTTGCTGGTTTCGTGAAGCCTGGCTTAAAGAAAAGGTTTTCTAGGCCCAACAAGTAGGCTCGATAGCAAGTCTTTAGCAAGGGATGTGGTTGTCTTTATTTTCACTAATAGGGTTTAATGATGTATTTTCCTTTTACCAAGTTAACATGTCCAGTCGTGGGGTTGTTCCCAGCCAGCTATTCCGCTTCATACCTCCTTATTTGCCTATCTGCTTGCTCTCAAAGTTATTATATAGCTTTCTGACAACAGTATCTATTACCTTCTGTTATTAAATTCCAGGTTTCAGCCTTGTTTCATTGTTATCCTACAGCCATGCCATCTTTTATGAAATAACTAGAACAGCGTTCATAACACCCTTGGTCTAAGGGGTTTTGTGATTTTTTTTTTAAACAGCTGAGGTTTCAGCCTTGTTTCATTGTTATCCTACATCCGTGCCCTCTTTTATGAAATAACTAGACCAGCGTTCAAAACACCCTTGATCAAAGGGGTTTTGTGACCTTTTTTTTAAACAGCTGAAGGGTCACTCCAAAGGTTGACTTGACCAGGGTTTTGAAACCCATTGAACCTACCTTGGGAGATATCAATTTTCACCCAGATCTGTCCGGTTTTCTCCTATCGTCGGGCGTTATTTTTCTATCTTCTGTAAATCTATCTTTCTAAAATGACCCCTCTGATTCTGTTTGTTTCCTGACTTGTATTGTTAACTCTCTTCCAAGTTTTCCTTCTGTTCCCACTTATCTACTGTCCTTATCCCTATTCCTCGCGATACCTTTTCTTTCCATTCTATATCTTGATAATTATGACTCTGCCACTGCATGTCTATATGGAATTTGATTTATGACTACTTTCCAATTTAGGTGGGTCCATCTGCAACTAATTAAGGCCTCACAAACCCTAAACTTGCATCAAAATTGGTATCAAAGCCTAACCTGGAAACTGAATCTGCTACTAGGTCTTTGATGACCTTCCGGACCCATTTTCAACTTCCTTAGGGGCAAGTTTTGAATTAATCTATGTGTAGAAATTTGATGTGCTGTGTTAGAAACTGTGAAGCATTGTGATACTACAGAAGTCTTCCTAATCGATTTCTTCTTGTGGTTAATTTCTTTCAATCTCTGGCTAGTTCTTCTATTTCCATTCTTCTTCCTTCTTCTAGTTGATCTCTTTGAATCTCCTGCGAGCTTTTCTATTTCCATTCTTCTGTCTATTTTTATTTTCTTATTGCAACATGCCTACACATGCCCACGGATGCCTTATATCTGAGTTAATTTCAGCAAGCTTATGTCACTGATATCTCTCAAGATAGACCTCAGTTGCTCACAAACCTGATGCACCACCCCCTGATATCAATATCCTACTATTCCACCCAAAATACCCCAGTTTAATACCCTAGCTTACATACTCCTGCTCTGTTTTTTCCAAATTCCAAAATCCACATCTTTCCTAATCACCCCCTGCTATCCTTTGGGACTTTTGTGGAGATTGGTTGCAGTTACTAATTCATGATCTGGCATGTACAAAATGAAAACTTCATTCTCAATTCCGCGAGAATTTTTATGAAAGTGAGTTTAGCATCCATAATTTAACCATCCATAGTTCTATCCTGTCCACAAGCTCATTCTGCAATAAAATCAGGCTCATCAAGCCCCAGGTTACGGAATCATCGGAATTTTTTTTGCCAGATTTCACTTAGTCGATGTATCATTGCTTTCTATTGATCTGGTAAACCTATTCTGATTCCCCATAATCAGAGCTATTATCAAAGACCAAATATTTTGATGCAGATCATAGGGAGATTTGGAGGACATTCTAGCACATCTAGAGGATTTTTGGAGGATATTTTACAAGATCTAGAGGAGATTTGAGTGGAGAATATTATGTTAAAGATATTCTAGATACCATGGGGATTGTAGGTTTCAGTTTGTGGCTTCTCACTTTCTATTGTGTACGGTCGGATAAATATGCTACAATCCACCCATAGTCTCTATTTTGTAATCTTCTAGATAGTTTCTATTTTGAGGGAAGACTTCAGTTGTAAGGGATCCTCCTACCATACTAGAAATTTCCTATTTATTGGTTTATATGAAGTTATAAATAAACAACAAATGGTTTAGACCCTCTAACAATTGAAAAAAAAAATCAAGTTCTGGCTTCAGCTTTGTTGGTGCAGCGGTGATGTCCTTTTGGATTGTGAAGATGCATTTCCAGGCTTCCAGCCCTCCTGGTGGTGATTCAGTAGATTGCGCATGGTGGTGATTCCATTCCCGCATGGCAGCTGATGAAGCTTTGGTCATATCCTTTCTTATTTCTTTTTTCATATGCAAAAAATTAAACAAAATATTAAAAACAAAAACAAAAAAAGAAAGTTGAAAAGTTTCCGTTAACGATTTATGTTTGTCCCATATTACGATCTTGTTGCGACTAATCTCTACCTGACTTTAGTTTGGGCCAGTCTGGGATTGAACTTAGAATAAATGAGTGTTAGACAGAGGAGGAAAAAAAACTCAGAACCCATTTCAAATTTTACGTGGTTATCAAAAAAAAAAATCCCTTTTTATCTGTGAAACAAGAAATATTGATTTGGTTATCAAAATTGGATTCTATAATAATAAATAAATAAATAAAAAATCAATGGTCCAGTAACTTCAAATGGTTTTTATGCTTTTTATATAAAAATCAAAAGAGAAATAAAAGCAAAAACATTATCAAACGGAGCTGAAATGTCTGCTGAAAAGATTATATATCATACTGGCATTAACAGTGCGCTGGAAAGATTATTTATTTGTGAAAAGTCTTGAGTCATGGAATGTTGGAAGAAATTACTAAATACTTGCCCTGAATTTTCACGATATGGGGAGGGAGAATTCTTACTTTAAGTGCAGCTTCCCTATTTCCAGGTGGGGCTGTTGGGCAGATTGTTGTGTTGACATTAATAGCTTGAACTATTCCATTATCTTGCAGCCGCTCTGATAGTGTGGCAGCCAACTCAACTCCACTGTATCCACAACCAACAATAGCCACACGAATTGGAGATGAATCTTTGCCAAACTTCGCTCTCTCTAATTTTCTTAACTGGTTGTCAACCTTCTGCACCATAGAAACAGATTTGTGTAAAAATCTTCTTATCAGACAAAAATTTTGAAAGTGAAAATATTACCTTAAGTCTTTAGAGAACAGCATATCTAATGCTTTTCTGAAGCTAATTTTCATATTCTGTTTGTCTTAAGTCTTCTTGTAGCACTGGAAGTTGAGCTAATAAAAGATCTTTCAGATAACCTTTAAGATGAATTACAATTCCAGACCTTGAGAGGAATGGTAGAACATTCAGAGAGGTCAAAGATAATCCAACCATCTAAATGTAAACATAGGGGTTGGAAGAAGTAAAATCACATGGGGTGACCCTTTAGGTAATCATAAACCAGCAGGTGAAGCTGAACAGTTCTACTCCTATGCTTCGGCCATTACACTAGATATGTGATACCGTTTCACCTAAAAGCTCAAACTGTTAGGGAAGGGCAACGTCAATATATACATTAACACTCCCCAACACGGGCAGGCCAAGATCCCATGGTCCTTGCACATCGAGCTCACGCGGTATTTCTTCACACAACACTGAGGGAGAAGAAATATCGGGAAACTCTTCCAATGCACTTCCTAGGAGTCGAACACTTGACCTCTCTGTGCTCTGATACTATGTTCGCTACCGTTTCACCTAAAAGCTTGAACTGTTAGAGAAGTGCAGTATCAATGTATATACATCAACAATATGGCACCCCAAAACAAATTTTTTTTTTTTCTTTATTACATAAATTTATTAAAAAGGGCCATTACACTAGATAAGGCCACAAAAACATATTTGCAGAAGCATACTTTTATCTGCTTACAACAAAAGAACTCCAGCAATGAAAAATAAATACTCAGAATATGTGGAAGAAACAGTAAAATCTTCTACCCAGTATCACCAGCCGAAAAGAAAGGAAAAAAAAAATCTCAAAAGTGACAACATAAAGGAATAATATTTCCAGAGCTCCTTACACATGCATCCTCCAAGGTGGAGAAGGGCAAGGCAAACTCTGCAGCACCGGGAAAAATATCAAGTTTAGCTTCAGTTCCCAAAGCAAGAACCAACCTGTCTGCCCAAGTGAAAGACATAACATCAGATGGGGCATTAAAGGTGGTCCACGATACCTAAGCCCAAAGAGGGTCACAATACTTGGATGCTGAAATAATTAAGAAGCAATCTAAGTCCATTAAGGCTCTCTTTGTTTTGATTTCTATTTGTATTTATTTGACTTATTTCTATTTTTATAAGTGTTTGGTATC
>NC_056558.1:16328346-16330820 GCF_013358625.1 Macadamia integrifolia
CCCTAAACCCTAAACCCTAAACCCTAAACCCTAAAACCCTACTCCCTAAACCATAAACCCTAAACCCTAAAACCAAAACCCAAAAACCTACACCCTAAACCAAAAACCTAGAAACCATAATCCTAAAACTCTAGGCCCAAAATCCTAAACCCTAAACCCAAAGCCCTAAACCCTAAGACCTACCCCAAACCCCTAACCCTAAACCCTAAACCCAAATCCCTAAATCCAAAACCTTAAACCCTAAACACAAAACCCTAAAGCCTAAACCACAAACTTTATATCCCAAACCCCAAACCTTAGACCCTAAACCTTACACCCCTAATCCATAAACCGTAAACCTTAAAAATTAAACCCTAAACCTTAAATCCTAAACCCTAAACACTACACCCTATACCCTAAACCCTAAACCCTAAACCCTAAACCCTAAACCCTAAAATCCAAATACTTAAACCCTAAACCCACAACCTTAAACCCTAGCCCCTAAGCCTAATAACGTAAACCCTAAACCCTACACCCTACACCCTACACCCTACACCTTACACCTTAAAGCCTAAACACTAAAACACTAATCCTTAACTCTAAACCCTAAAACAAAAACCCTAAAACGAACACAACAAACCTAAAACCCCAAAACCTTAATCCTTAAATCCTAAGCCCAAAACCCTAAACCCTAAACCATAAACCTAAACCCAAAACCCTAAGCCCTAACCCAAAACTCTAAACCCAAAACCCTAAACCCTAAACCATTAACCCAAAACACTAAACCCTAAACCCAAATCCCTATTGCCTAAACTCAAACCCTAAACCCCAAACCCTAAACCCTAAACCCTAAACCCTAGACCATTATACCTAAACCCTATACCCTAAACCCTAAACCCTAAACCCTAAACCCCCTAAAGCATATACCCTAAACCCACAAACCTAAGCCCTACACCGCAAACCCTAAACACTAAAACCCTAAATCCTGAACCCTTATCACTAGACCCTCAAACCTTAACCCTAAAACCTAAACCCTAAAGCCCTATACCCTACAACGTAAACCCAAAACCCCAAACCCTAAACCCCAATCCCTAAACGTAATCCTTAAACACTAAACCCTAAACCTTAAAACCTAATCCCTAAACCCTACACCCTATACGCTGAACCCTAAACACTAAATCCCTAATCCATAAACCCTAACCCCTAAAACCAAAATCCTAAAACCTACACCCTAAACCCTAAACCCTAAACCCTAATACTCAAACCCTAAGCCCAAAACCCAAAACCATAAACCATAAACCCAAAACCCAAAACCCAAAACCCAAAACCTTATACCCCAAACCCAAAACCCTAAACCCTAAACCCTAAACCGAAAACCCTAGGCCCTAATCCCCAAACCCCAGACCCTAAACCCAAAATACTAAACCCTAAACCCTAATCCCTAAACCCAAAACCCAAAAACCTACGCCCTAAACCCTAAACCCTAAACCCTAAATCCTAAGCCCTAAACCCTAAAACCTAAATCCTATACCATAAACCCTAAACCCTAAACCCAAAAACCTAATCCCTAAACCCTAAACACTAAACCCTAAATCCTATGCCCTAAACCCTAAACCCTAAAGCCTATACCCTAAACCCTAAACCCTAAAAACCAAAACTCTGAACCCTTATCCCTAAAACCTAAGCTTCTTACCCTAAAACCTAAACCCAAAAGCCCTATACCCTAAAACCTAAACCCAAAAGCCCTATACCCTAAAACCTAAACCCAAAACACTAAACCCAAAACCATAAACACTAAACAGTTAACCCAAAACCCTAAACACTAAACCCAAATCCCTAAAGCCTAAACCCCAAACCCTAAATCCGAAACCTTAAAACCTAATCCCTAAACCCTAAACCTTAAACCTTAAATACTAAACCCTAAACCTTCAACCCTAAACCCAAAACCTTAAAACCTAAACCCTAAACCCTATACCCTAAAAACTAAAACCAGAAACCCTAAAACCCAAACCCAAAATGCTATAAAAACCCTAAACCCCAAACCCTAAACACAAAACCCTAAAGCCTAAACCCCAAACTCTAAACCCCAAACCCTAACCCCAAAACCCTAATCCCCAAACCCTAAACCTTCAACCCTATACCCTAAACCTTAAACCCTAAACCCTAAACCCTAAACCCTAAACCCTATACCTGAAACCCCTAATACCGAAACCCAAAACTCTAAACCTTAAACACTAAACCCGAAACCTTAAAACCTAAACCCTAAACCTTAAACCTTAAACCTTAAACCCTATATCCTACACACTATACCCAAAACCCTAAAGCCTAAAACCTTAATACTACTGAGATACTGCAAACTGTGTAAATATTCTCCTTTTGTAAGGTATGTAACTCTTACCTGGACAATTATATATATATATATATATATCTTATCACTTAGTTGGTGCTGGAGCTTATGTAAAATATCTTATTGTTGGACTGTGCATGTATATATG
>NC_056558.1:16330840-16390006 GCF_013358625.1 Macadamia integrifolia
CAAAGGATAAAGGAAGTGATTGTATGTTACAAATTATCTCATCCTATGGATCTAATAAGCTTTTTTTCTTTTATTCCAAGCCGCCCCTTTCATGTAACAATAGAAATAACCCAGACTCACTAATCCAGATTTCCAGCTACATAAGAGTATAATTTCACAAATATGGAATCATATGGTGCATTTACTACTAAATTAGCAAAGCCTTTCTAAAAGTAAAAGTATAAAGAAAACAAAAGATGAGGGTGAACATTCTCTGTTAATCATAGTTCTGAACAGTATAAGATTTCTTACAGTGTGGGAGGCCATTCATACACGAATGATATTTTTTCCACGTTGACTGATGATCTGGTCATTTGACCACTGGATAATTGCAAATTTCATGGATATGCCACATGCCAAATTTGGATGTCTATTTCAACCATATGGCCCACCATGCATTGAGATTTTTCCCTAGTTTTTTCAATGGTCCTTGTTCTTCAAACTAGTCTCAAAAAGAATTGACTGTTTTCGATCATTGTATTGACACATGTGGAGAAGTTCAGATTTGTTTGAATGATTAGCTGAGAAATTATATATTTTGTCCGTGAAGTTTGTGCCCAACAGACACTGCCACATAGCCCAAAAAAATAGATGTAGGAAATCCGGCCCATATTTTAAAATCTCAACTCAGTGGCCTGGTTGAAATTAATAGAAAGTACCAAATCACATATTCCCTTAAAAAGCAAGACCAAACATTGAAGATTCCGTAAGACCTAAAGCTAAACAGTAAAGTTGCCTTTTCAACCACTGCACATTTGAAGAAGCTCAGATGTGTTTGAATGAGTAGATGAGAACTTTACAGTTTGTCTGAAGTTTATGCCAGATAGACACTGCCACATAGCCCAAAAAAAGTCCATGTAGGAAATGTTGAGACATTGCATACTCATAAAAGTTTTTGGTGATTCCTACTGTTTTAAAGGTGAAAATGCCTATTATACCTGTGATATCTAACCTCACTCTTTAAGTTTCACAGTGTGCAGGATAGTTATGTGTGTAATGGTGCTTGAATGGTCAGCCTTCAATCAACGAGTATGGCTTTCCATGTTTGGCCAAGAGTATCAATCTGTATCGTATCGTATTGTATCGACCGATATGTATCAGTTATTGGTCGGTGTCAATACTGCATTAATATAAAATTTTTGGTATCGATGTGTATTATATCGTATCGTAGTAAATAAAACAATATGGTCAATACATAAGAGACCTGAACATTTAAAAATCCAACAGTATACAATACTGATAAAGCTCGATACACTCAATACGTCTCTTAAAAGGGGCAGAATGCCTTTTAAATTTCTTCAAACAAGCTATTCCACTAGTTTGCTTCTACAAGGATTCTAGCTTGCCCATTGCCACATTAGATTCATATTAAATCTAAGACTCGCACTTTGATAATCACCAAAGAAGTGCATTTTCGCTTGCCATTCTGACAATAAATATGGACTTGCTTGCTTTATGTTACTCCAAGCACAAACCATTTAACAAATCTGCTGATACAAAAAAAATAAAGAGAATTGAATCCGGATGATTGCTCCGTTGATGCAAATGATCAAACACCAACAAGGTTCCAAATTCAACAAAAAATTGATCATATGCATCAATCTGAACCTCTGAGATTTGACTAGAACAAGAATCAAACCTGCTTATCTGGCCACTTGTATGACGGCATTGCTGTTTCTCCTTCAGATGTTTGAACAATGCCAATGCCTTCAGTTCTCCCAGTTGTGCCTGATGCAACATAGGAGAACCCTTTCCTTGGAAATCTTTTAAATAACATTAGATTGGATGCATATCTTCTAGAAGGACTAGGTAATTTAGCCCAACATTTTGATCCTCCTGCCACATTGTATTTCAAATAAGGAAGGAAGAAGCTTGCTATGATCACATTGCCAAAACAACAGCAAGCATGCACAGTAGCCACACAAATTCGCAAGATAAACTCAATATTTCTATTCCAATCATATAGTCCCATCGTTTGTGCTTAAAAAAAAAAAAAAAAAAAAAAAACCCATCTCAACATGAAACTAATCTTAAGCAAATCCCTGCGTATTCAACTTTCTACCAGAACAAGACAAAATAAATAAAAGATTACGTATTTTCTATCCCAATAAAGAAAATAAATATCTATCTACCACACACTTTGGACTCAAAGATTAGGCTAGTTGCGTCTTGGCTTGGGTCTCCAAAGTAGGTCATTCTGATCCAACCATGCTAACCCAACTTTTTTTTTTTTGTGAATAAAATAATTCATTAACAAAAGAAGAAAGAAAATTTGCAGCCCCAAAGAATGGAGAGAGAGAAAATACATAAAAGACCAAACCCTCAAAGAGATGAGAGGGATGCCTTGAGAGAAGAGAGGGGGAGGCCCCAGGATACAACAATATGCATGTTCCTTAGGGAGCCAATACAAGATGAGGAAACAGAGGAAAGCTTTGCTTTGATGACAAAGGAAATGGAGTCCCAAATCTTCTGAGGAGGCCTAGAGTTGGAGGTCTATTTCTCGAGGTTCCACGCCATCCAAATTTGGTTGATGACAGCGTTGAAGGCAAGATTGCCCACAACATCACAAATAGTATAACCGGCAAAATTCATACCAACTCAAAGCCATTCCTTTTTCTCTTGAGCTTGATGGTTGGAAGGTCCTTTACAGGAAGAAACTTCATCTCAAACCCACCATGCTTGAAGGAATAAGTGTTCTCATAGCCACAATGTTGTACCTTTTTATCAAATAAGTATGGCCGCCCGAGGAGGACGTGACATACCTTCAGAGGTAGGAAGTCACATTGCACTCTATCAATCAATGCCCTAATAGATTATATGAGCAAACACCTTTCATTGATTTTTAGGTTGGTGTTGTTTACCCAGGAAATTTTGTAAGGGTTAGGATGTGGCTATGTCTTCAAACCGAGCTTGCGAACGTCTTTAGGCACGAAGTTGATACTACTACCGTTGTTAATTACCATAGTGCATAAATTATTGTTGCATAGTAGTCTACTCTGGAATACTGGACTATGCTATTGTGACGCCAATCATCCTCGTTAAATACCTTATGTGTAGCCAAAAGTGGGAAGAATGTAGCAATACTACAGTTCTCAATCGCTATCACCATCGTTGATCTCACTAGGTTCGCACTCACACTCTGCTTTCAAAAGTACTATATGGTTCCTCTATTGCTTTTCTGAAGCAATAGGATTTCTTCCTTATTAGTAAAAGCAACCAGATGGTTGAACCCCTTGCAAGTAAAACATTGTATCCTGGCCAGCGATTTCAAAGAAGGTTTGTCGGAACCACACCGAGGTGGAAAATAAGGACAGTTTGACTATGAGGATGCCATATAGGAACCACTAGCTAGTGGCTTATTGAACGGCTTCTCCGGTTGAGAAGGTTGCTTGCTTGTGCTATCACAAAGAACGAAAGTGTCTGTAAAAATTTTCTGAGTGTAGGGTAACATCAAACTCTCTTCTACCTGATATACCATCTGTGTAGAAATGCAACCCTAAAAGCGATGCAGAAGGTAATGGAAAAACAAGAACAAACAATGCACACAGGTTTACAAGGTTCGGTAAAATTGCCTACGTCCTCAGTGAGATGAGATTTTTCTTCACAATCAATGGAGAATAGGGTTACAATGCTTGTCCTCACACACGGTTCTGTCCTGTCGAGGTGCCTGCACCAGTACTCACTGGATTAAACTGCGACGGAATACAAGACATCATACACCAACAATCTATACTACGTCCCCCATCGTAGGCAGTCGATTGGATATTAGTGCAGCACTAATCTAAAGATGCAAACCATTATGAAACTATGCCACCAATACCTCCTCATCCCACTCAAAATCAGTTCAAGTGACTAAGTAAAAAAATATAACCACATACTTCTCAACAGTCATGTTTTCCAAACTCAGTTGCACAAACTTAAGGTTCATGCGCTACTTATAATCAATCGTCAGGAATCTTCAATTCATGGCTTCGCTCATCTCACCCAAGTAGTGGCTACCTTGATGCCTCAAGTTCGATTTTGCTGCCAGTCCTTAATCCACCAAACTTGAGTTGTGCCCTTCAATTTAGCCTCTACAAATAGTATCTCTCTGGCTTCAGTCAACCCATAACACTAAAAACTCTCTCCAAACTACAAACCTAGTCAAGATACTAATTGGGGTGGATGTCTCCATAAAACTCAAGGACATCCAACCTTAATCCTCTATAAGATCCATAAATATCATCACGTTGTCCAACCCCATATGGTGGTGGCGGTGGTGCAAAATGTAGCAATGATATAAAATGAGGGGGTGATGATGGTATATAATGCAACGGCGGTGGTGGTGGTATAACATGAGACTGGCATATGGGACAGAATTAGAAGAATCCTTAGATTGAATGGTAACTCTTTCCTTTATCTAAACCTATCAACTTGTCAATAGAAGCTTGTAGAGACACTATTATGGACTGAATGGAATTAACTATGGAATTGAGATCATCAACACTAAGGGCGAGTTTTATCAACCTGGTCTGGGAGATGAGTGATGTTGGCTTGGGTTTCCTCCTTGTAGGAGTTAAGCTGCTGAATAGCTTCACTACTGGCCACCATAATTTAGGGTAAGGAGGAGGAAATTTGGCTCTAATACCAAATAACACAATCTTGGGTCACAGAACCCTTTTGGGGATCACTACTGGCTCACAATATTAATGAATAATTCAAGTTGTAGAGTGAGTGACAGTTCTGTAATTTCACAGCGCAATAAGGACCCTATCTGGTAAGATAATTAAGACCTGGAATATTCGGTAATTCAACTTGAAAGAAGAGGATCAATCTGAAAATTAATATAGCGGGAGGAAGACAAAATTAAACATTAAGAATTCAAAATTATGTAAATTAAACAAAAGGGGTCCTTATTTGTAATTTCTACGATCTACTTCATCTTCAACCTTATGACAGTAACAACCAGCGGTGAATGTGCCTGATTTCAGATGAAAGAATTCTTCCAAAGTTCAAACTATCTGAAAATTCGAGTTGTAAAATAATGTTTAACTGCTGAAACTGAACCTAGCAGAAGTTCAGGAATCAAGTCTAAAATAGGTTTGGTTCTCACCACTGCGACGCTCTTATGGAATTAAATTGGGCTGGTGATTGCCCCTAGGAGTAGAACAGGTACACAAAAAGTCAGGCCGGAAAGAGAAGAACAAGTAGTGTTCGATTCAGGTCTTTGGACTACCAGTACTGCCCAGAAACAGAGGAAGGCAGCAGATGATGTATAAAGATTCAACAGGAAGGAGAAGCTATATAAAATACAAGATAATGTTTCCTGTTTGAGGGGGGGCATACCCTCCGCCAGAAACCCCTCTCTGTCTCTCTCCTGCCCATGTGAAGTGACCCATATGCAAGAGGAGAGAGACAGAGAGAGGGACCACTGGCAGAGGGTATGCCCCCCTTCCCAGGAAACAGCTGCCCATAAAATAAAGAAGGGATGAAAAGAAAAACAAGAGAGGAATAGAGAACGAATTGTAGAAACACAACTAGGAGGAAAGTTTCGAGATAGATTTGACAGGGAGAACAGAGAAGAAACCAACATCAAGCAAGCTTGGTAGCCATACAAATTCACAAGATAAAGTCAGTATTTCCATTCCAATCAACTACTGCCATCATATACACAACAACTCAGCCTTATCCCAACTAAATGGGGTCAGCTACATGGATCGTTGCCCTCTAATCAGCTCTATACGTCATACTAGATACAAGACTTAACCTATGCGTGTCTTTCTTCAACACTTCTCCTAAGATCATTTAGGCCTGCCCCTAGCTCATTTAGTTACTTCAATCTGAATCAAATCAATCCTCCGTACTGGAGCATCCAAAGGCCTCTGTTGAATAGGGTTATGCCACCTCAAACAACTTTCTCATAGCTTATCATGTTTCGGAACTACTTCCAAATCAGCTCTAATATGATCCTTCCTTACTTTACCCTTCCTAGTTTTACCACTCATCCATCTCAACATCCTCATCCCCGCTTCATTGAGTTTAGGTACATGATGCTTCTTAACTACCCAATGTTCCGCACCATACATCATAGCCGGTCATATAATTGTCCTATAAAATTTTGCTTCAAGTTTTATAGGTACGTCGATCACAAAACACTCCAGATGCACCTCTCCACTTCATCCAAACTACTTTAAGTTTTAAAGGAATACTTCCATCCTATGTGCTTACTTATAAATAAAAGAAACTCAACTCAATATGGAAACTAGTTTTAAGCAAATCCCTTCGTATCCAACTTCCTACCAAAATAAATAAAAGATTGCATATTATCTATCCCAATAAAGAAAATAATTATCCGTCTACCAAGCCCCTTTGGACCAAAAAGTTGGGTTGGGCAGGTTGCATCTTGGCTTAGGTCTTCAAAGTGGGTTGTTCTGGTCCAACCATGCTAACAAAACTGCATCGAGGCTAACCACCAAATTCTGCAGACTTGGGGTTTAAGAACAAAAATTTTCTAGAAAGTCAGGCATATTTTGGTATCACCAAACCTACAATCATGGCTCCAAAAGTCTCAATGCACAACTTAATCATGTATGATCAAAGTCGTGCAAGTCTTGGTGAATAGCATGCTACTTAATTTGCATAACTGAATATTACATAATAGATAGTTTAACTGGCTATGAGACCAACATCCTCTATAATTGGTGGTTGGCACCAACCATATCTTTGCCCTTGAATAAACCAAAATTCAAAACATGTAATAATATATATATATATTTTGGGTGAATAAAGAATTCATTACCAAGAGAAAGGAAAAATGACAAGCCCCAGATTAGGGGGAGGGAGAAGAAAGAGAAAAAAAGCAAAGAACAAAGGCCCAGATCTCAGATTGGATCCGGGAACCTGATTACAGAACTGAGAAGATCCCAGGAAGCCACAACGTGACAATTTCTAGGGGAAGGGGCACAAGTTGAGAGGACTTTTGCAATCTTTGTTTTGACATCAAAGGAGATGGAGTTCCAAATCTTTCCGAGCGACCGAGAGTTGGAGTTCCATTTCCTATGGTTTCTCTCCATCCATATATGGTTAATAGTAGCACAAAAAGCAAGCTTGCCCACAAGGTCACAAATGGTCTTTTCCCATGAAAAGTCATATTCATCCAGATCCACTCCCTATGAAATGGGAGGATTCTTCTATTAGTCGGCCAGCATTTTGAGAGCACCATTTTCCAAATAGAGGAAGAAATAGGGCAAACGAAGAATAGGTGATCAATGTCTTTAGGCTCATAACCGCATAGATAGCAAGCTGGGGGGACTAGGATCCGTCTTTGAATGAGGAAGGCTTGCATGGGGAGGCATTTCGTGAAAACTCTCCAAGCCGTGAAGCTTTGCCTAGGGATGTGAACCAGATGAGCTTATGCCATAGGGAGGGAGGGCCATGAATTCTGATGTAGTCCCAGACAGCCTTGGCATTGAAGAGACCATTCGGGGAGCCATGCCAGATAATACTATCGTTCCTCCTCTAACTTGCAAGAGGGATGACAGGTAAGGAATTCCAAATATCAGCAATTTGGTCAGAAGTTGAAGGAGGGGGTCCCATGAACCAAAGGATAATATATCAGCAACCTTGGCGAGCCTGGGAAGCCCAGAACTATAGATGGAGCGGCCACTAAGGATATGAGAAAGGAGCCCCTTAGGGTTCCAAGGATCAAGCCAAATGAAAGTGGAGGAACCATCTCCAATGACATAAGAGATATAGCTCTAGAGGCAATGTGCCTTAGAGATATGATTTTGCCCCACACCCATGATGCGTCAGAAGGGGCACACACCGTCCAAATGGTTTCTATCTTGAGAAGGTTTGAGTATAACCAGTCCACCCAAATACTTTTCTGATTAGTAATGACTTTCCAAATCAATTTCAGACTACCACCGAATTAGCATCCTTAATTTGTCTCAATCCCAGACCCCCTTCTTTAGTGGGGAGGCAAACGCAGTCCCAGCTAAGAGGACGGAGGCACCGAGTGGATTCATACCCTTTCCAAAGAAAGGGTATTATGGATTTAGGCAACCCATAGATCCCAGACCAATAGATGTAAGAAGCTTAGAGGACCGATCTGATGAGCTGTAATCTGCCGGCAAATGATAAAAGCTTTCCTTTCCATAACTGAAGGCGCTTCCTGATCAAATCTAGCATTGGAGTGCAGTGGTGGGCGGTGAGCCGAGCCGAGATAAAGGGCAACCCCAGATACTTGACTGGAAGAACTCCCAAGGCAAAGCCAGTCTTGTCAATGAATGATGCTTTCAAGCCATCCAAAAATCTAGCCAAGAACATAAGAGATTTCCTATGATTGATGCAAAGGCCAAATAACATAGCGAATTGGTCAAGGCAATGCATAATGGAGTCCAGGGATTGGCTATCTGCTTTGGAGAATATCATCAAATCATCGGCAAAAGTAAGGTGGGTTAAAGAGATGGACTTGCACTTTTGGATAGGAGCAATAAGATTCTGATCTGATGCAGATTGCAAGCTTCTAGAGAGGACTTCCATTGCTAAACAGAATATATAGGGGGAAAGGGGGCACCCTTGTCTTAACCCAGTGGATGAGGAGAAGAATCCGGCTGGGCTGCCATTAACCAAAACTGAGAACCGGGGGGAGGCAATGCAGTGATAAATCCAGTTGGAAAAATTAGGCGAGAATCCCATCTTGCTTAGAATTGAAATAATGAAATCCCATCTTAGACTATCAAAAGCCTTGTGAATATCTATCTTCATAAGGGCTGCAGCATGGAGGCTTTTCCTGTCAAAACCTTTAACAATCTCGTGACAAAGAAGGATGTTGTCCCCGATACTTCTTCCCAGAATGAAGGCAGACTGATTATCACTAATCAATGAGTCCACCACTTTCTAGAGACGATTTGCAAGGATCTTTGCAATGAACTTGTAGAGGAGGTTTCAAAGGGAGATTGGCCTGAAGTCATGCATAGAGTCTGTTCCATCTTTCTTAGGGATGAGGCAGAAAGTGTGACTAATGCCTTTAAACTAGCCCGGGTTGAAGAAGAAACTTTTAATAGCTTTGATTTAGTCCTCTTTGATAATATCCCAAATTGAACTGAAGAATCCCATGCTGAACCCATCTGGACCTGGAGCTTTGCTGGCTTTATGGGATAGGATGGCAACTAAAATCTCCTCATCCGAAGGAATAGTCCAAAGCATTTGAGCCACATTCTCTGGAATAAATTTGTTTATGAGGCCATCAGGGATGGGAGTAACCAGGGAAGGGGAGGGATTGAACAAACTCAAGAAGTGATTCACTATGGCTTCCTTTATCTCATCCACTTTGAAAACTTGAGAGCCATTCGAGGTTGTCAGCTTTGGGATGGAGTTGAAGTTGTTTCGGGCTTTCAGAAAGCGATGAAAGTATGAGGTATTAGAGTCCCCAGATTCCAGCCAATTAATTCTAGACTTTTGCCTTAAGAAGCTTTCCTCACTAGCCAAAAGAGATGAGAGATTTGTAGATTTAATTTTCTCTTTCTCAGCCAGAGAGGAGTTCAAATGATCAGACTGAAGCTGGAACTGAATAGAAGAGAGCTTATTCCTGCATTCTAAGACAAGAGAAGAAATGTTCCCGAAGGAGTTAGTATTCTAAATCTTGAGAGCCTCTTTGACATTTGTGAGCTTCTTGGAAAAAGCAATGAGGGGGGTGGAGAAAGCTTGGACAGGCTTGAGCCAAGCAGATTGAACAGTAAGGAGAAAGTCTAGGTGAGTGGACCACATGTCAAAGAATTTAAAAGGTTTAGGGCCAAAGGAGGTGTAAGGGTGGATTAGGAGAAAAATGAGATTGTGGTCAGAGGTGGCAAGAGGTTCAAAGGTGGCATGGGAGGAGGGGAATAAGGTTAGCCAAGCTTCATTTACTAACATCCTGTCCAGTTTACAAGCAATACGGGACAATCCAGATCTCTTGTTGTTCCAAGAAAATTTAATACTGGACCATCGAAGATCATCAACGGCAAAGGTCTTTAATACATTCATTGAAAGCATCAGAATTTGCAATGCTAAAATGCCCTCCTTGCTTTTCATGAGAGTAATGGACTACATTGAAGTCCCCACAAATGCCCCAAGGCCGAGAACCAGCTTAGTTAGGAAGGCAGCAGAGGTCATTCCAAACGGTGGCCCTATCATTCGAACAATTGGAGGCATAAAGAGCAATAAAAAGAAAAGAGAAACTACTAGCAGGGTCAGATATGGACAAATGGAGGATCTGGGAAGAAGAAGAAATGAGGGAGACTGAGAGTTTTGAGGGGTCCCAGAGGAAGCAAATGCGGCCATTTGGATGATGGGAATGGTTTGTGTAATACAACCATCAAGGGGCAATGGTGGCAGCAATACGGAGGAAGGAGGGCTCCTTGATATGGGTTTCCAGGAAGCAACAGAAAGAGGGACGAGTATCTTTCATGAGCAGACGGACAGCAGCATGTTTCTCAGGGGAATTCAGACCCTTGAGATTCCAAATGATGCCTTACGACATCAAGATAGCTGAGTGGGGGGCATCACATGCTCCAAAGGAGAGGGCTAGCCTGGGCAGGGGGAGGCCTAGGTTTGCCCCTGCCTCTGGTAAGACCGAGGGGGGGGGGGGGTAGTGGGCTCAGGTTGAAGCATGGCAAGTGTCCCTCGCTTGATCCTGGGAGTGGTAGATTTCTTCTTGCGAGTTGCAGGCTGATTGGGTAAAGGATAAGGATTTAGGATAGTTCGTTGGGTCGGGTTCGAGGAAAATGGGCTAGAAGGATTGGAATGGGTTTGAGCTTTGATGGTGGGTTGAGTCTCAGGAGTTAAAGAAGGCCCAGAGGGAGGCGAGATGGATTGGGCTGGCGCAGGGGAGGGCACGGATGGGCCAGGCGAGTGGCCTAAAAGGGCCACCAAGCTTGTGGGGGAGATGCCGATAATTGGTTTGACTGAAGGACCATCAGTGGGGTCCACTTCCAAGTCAGCTGCCATTCTCGAAGTGTCTACTAGAGAGATATCTTCCATGGAAGAGATCAAATCGGTAGAATAAGCCAAAAGGGCACCAGAATCTTCTACAAGGACGCCAAAAAAGTTAAGGGTGATGGGGGAACCACTATGGGAGCTAGACGAGGAAGAGTTCTCATCCTCCGAGAGGACGAACCAGATGTGCATTTTGTAGAATCAGTATCTTGGGAAGCATGGGAAGGGACGTTGACTGAATTTTCAGCGGGGAAAGCCTGTCGTTGGGAGTCTACCATGTCCGTTGCCAAAATCGAGAATCTGACCAGCGGATAAAGGATCAGCCTGGACCACTGGTTGTAGAGCATCGTCAATGGCGAAAGTTCGATGACAGTTTCAATGTCTTGTACAGCATCTACCTCTCGCCGGAGGAGGTAGGAAGGAGCGACGACCTGTTTCCGTCATCACAGAATGGTCGCGATGGCCAAGAGGAACAACTGGCTTCTCATTGGCCTGAGGATTTAGGCGGCAGGAATCAGTTGCATGATCAAAAACTTTACAACAGAGGCAATGAGGGGGACGCCAGTCAAAAGATATGGGCTGTTGGAAACTGAAACTATCTCTTTCATGGATAAAGATGGATGAAGGGAGGGCATCAGCAGCTGAAACTTCCACACAAATGCGAGCGAAGGCGAGCCTGTCTTTTTTGTTGGTTCTGGCATCAGAGCATAGAGGAACGCCAATAACAAAGCCGATGGTGCTTAAACCTTCAGAGCACAAAAAATGAAGTGGAAGGCCTGGAAGGGATACCTGTAGGGGAATGGTCGAGTAGTCTACGTGGTTCAGTAGAAGTCGCCGGTGCCAAGTGCGAAGGAAAATTGGTTTTCGGCCAACGAGCCACGGGCCTCCTTCTAGGCAGCGAATTTTGTCCTTCTCATCGGAAAACTTGAACAGAAAAAATCCGTGGTCGAGTAGAAAAGTTTCCATGGTAGCTGAGAGTCTCCACTGCATAGAGAGGGAAAATTTGACCAGATGGAAAGGAGGGCGATTACCTAGGAAATGGCCAATGAGGGAGATCTTCCAACGGGAAGCTTCATCATCCAGGAGACCTTTTGGGCAGTTTGCGAATAGAGAGTCTCCCAGTTTGGAGGGAGGGACAAAATGGAGGGGAAAGCCATCGACAGTGGGGGGAGCAGAGTGCGGGAGAGGGGCGAACCAGGCATTTGCAGGCGGAGAGGGGGCCGGAGGTGAGTGGGAGGCAAGAGAGGGAGAATGAAGGGGGGAAGGATGGCCAGACGCAGGATGGGGGATAGAGAGGGGGAGGGGGCTGAGGGATCCCCTCGGGGGCGGTGGCCATGGCGGTCAAGGAACTCTCAAGGCCAAAAGTTTGCAGTCATGGCCAAAATTTGATCAAAGTGGACTTGTACAACTTTACTTGCAATAATATGTTATACTCTCAGGGTTGTCATCTAACAAATAGGTCTCACTTTTACCACTGTCCTAGCATTTTCATTTTTCATAAATACCAGAATCCCATAAGATGATGACATTTACACTGAATGATAGAACAGCTGGCGTCTAACAAAAAGAGAAAGAAGAACTTGTGTGCCACTGTTTCTCAATAGAACTCGTCTTCCTCAACTGCAGAATACTAGTTTCACTTCAGTTCAGTTTTGTGCCATCGAACGCAAAGGGTAAAGATCTAGAAAAACCACCAACAAAATTTTAGAAGCGAAAAAACCGATCACACATACCAAATTCTTCAATGGCGAATCAAGGTTCCTATGGTCAACTAGGATCCCCTCATTTCATTGATATAATCAAGTTGCCAATCCTACCCCACCATAAAGATGAATGAACCATGCACATATTTTCTGTTCACTGTATGTATGAATTAAAAAATGAAGCGAGAAAGTAATTTCCAAACTAGTATTCTCTGAAGTCCATATCCTTACTATGATGCAGCAAATTACAGGAGTAGACACTCCTTAGTGATAAATTGATCAAAAGCCCAACAATGGAATTTAAGTATTGTCACGGCAGATTGAGAGAAATGAAGAGAGATTGAGATGGAGTATCTCAACTCTCACTACAAACATGCCCCAGAAAAAGAGGACATCGTCTTTTTAGTCTTGTCACATTAGATAACACTACTGATTCAGTCATTCTGACAGGAAAATTATAGATACCCATGAAAGTTAAAGCTGAGGGGATTTCTGGGAAAGAAGAAGAGTGGCCATTAAAAGCATGGGGAGATAAGAGCTAAAGGAAGAAACTCACGTCCGAAGGGTGCGATTGCAACTGAAGCCGACAAGGCAAGCGGTACCATTTGTCTGAGAAAGAGGACAGTAGCAGTCTCGGGCGTGGATTGGCTCTCTAATTGAGATTGGAAGAGGTGATTGAACGGCGAACACGAAGGAAGTCACAAGCGCTGATAGCCTGATACCAAGGCAGCAGCCTCTATGGGTGTGGCTCTATTTGCTCCACCGCAAAGCCTGCGTGGCTGCGCCTAGTCCTAGAGCGTGGTTAGAGCTTGATCTTGCAGTTTATGCCTGCGTAGCTCCTTAGGCTGTGGTTGTTAGGCAAGAGAAAAAAAATAATAATAATATACATATAGAGAGAGAGAGAAAAACTGTACAGGTTTTACAAAATTCTCATTATATTTGGTATGTTCTGAATGAAGAGATTTTTTTTTTTTTAGGAGTTAGGATTGGTAGAGTTTTCTTTTATTTAAAAGAAAAAATTTCAAAATACAAGCAAACCAAGAAATTCTTCTATTGCTAGCCAAACATTTATTTTCTTACCATCTTCATTTCATTTCTTTTCTTTTCTTTTCTTCTGTTGGCTACCAATCACAGCCTTAGTTTCTTACATTCTAGCCCAAAACCCGAACCAAAACTCGATCAAAGAAACTATACTCAGTATGTGCTCTCCAAAAACATATGGTTACTCTATTACATGGATCGGGAGCAATCGAAAAAGCCAGACCAATACGGTATCTCTTGGATCCTAACCTAAATAGGGTGCAACCAACAATTGTACTAAACCAACATATCTAAAATTTTGCTTCATGCCTTATTTCAGAAGCGTTCAACCATTTACCAACCACCCATCCAATAGTTAGGACAACTTCAACACAGATACCAACACTTGCAACACTTGGGGATGCATTTTCAAGTCGTCCTAACTGTTGGATGAGTGGGAGATAAATGGTTGGTGCTGTAGATGATCTTTTTCCTTAGTTGGGGTGCGTACTTAAGTCCTCCAAAGCGTTGGATGCACTCTACACCTATAGCATGGTTGGAGAGGATTTGAATCCCTGATAGACCCACACTACTTCAAAGTGATATTACATTTTCCCCTTCTCAAAAACAGAAAAAAAGAAAAGAAAAGAAAAGAAAAAGATATTACATTTTCCCCAAATGTCTAGTCTAAGCCATATGTGCATAACGTGATAATGAAGTTACAAAATTACCACTATATTTCACTGCAATGATCCAATATGTTCTCTTCTAATACAATCCTTGAACCTTTGACCTCGTTTACCAGGGAAAAAAAAAATTTCAACCTCATGGTTGAGGACATAATCAACAAGCCACTGAGGATACACCTTTACAACCTATACAAGAGACTTGTAATGATCTAATATTTGCAATTGGAAAAACGCCATACATGTTGCCCATGCATGCTGTCCTCACCTTCTTTGACACTCTTTCCATTTTGACCATCCATACCTCTTTCTTTCTCTCTCTCTCATTGACTTTTGACTTGACATGTGAGATGCAATAAGTCAATCTTTCCTCTTTGTAATTTTCTTAATGGTTCACCTCCCTAGCATTAGAACCAATTCTTATGCCCTCGTACATGATTTATCTTTTCCCCTCTCCATCCTCTCTGACCCTTCTTGACAGAACCAATGTTGCCCCTGTTCATTGATATGCACCAGAAGTGCAGGCTACAACAGCAGCATGGCGACATCCCTCCCTCCTTTTTAATTACTAAATTGTGGTGATTGATGGGGTTTATGGTAAACACGTGAAAATTGGCTGCAGCCATTGCATTGCAATGGTGCAAAGAGCATGGGGTGACTAGGAGCTCTTTGGGGTGTGTACTTAGATGCTCTAAATTACCAAATGTTTATTGTACCTCATCGCTTTCTGCAGACAATTTGAACTAGTGGTAAACCTTCTCCTAAGAGTATCAGTTGGTTCATTAAAAAAAAAAAAAAAAAAAAAAAAAAGGTATAAAAGATAAATCTACTTGTATCAAGCATCAAGCCAACCATTCAATTCGAATGGATGCTTAGGTCATTAACTTGTCTTGTCCGGTGAAGATGGTTTGTATGTCAACATAATGATATAGTTAGGACAAAATAAGAACGAATAAAATTGATAATTTGTGACTCTTACACTGGACAGGTGATGGTGCTCTCAAATTTGAATTCTCAAGAAAAATATAACAATACTATGTATGGTTGTAAGGAAAATTAAAGAGAAGGGAAGTGAAATTTTCATACTGAAAAAATAAATATATGTAATTATTAGCCATGTGACTTTAATATTAACTTCAACTCATTCCATATGTGATTATAAAATTCCACTTTATTCTACACCCAAAACCTTGTGCTATAGTATGTAAAACAAAAATTACATGTAAAAATATATCATTATTAGCCATTTGAACAAACAGAGCCAAAGGGATCACACGTTCGAACTCAAAATCAATTGAGAGATAATTGGGTGGACCGATACTATCGGATGGGATTAACTTAACTGATACAATATGGACCCCTCAATATATGAACCAAATCTTTAGGAGATCAGATCATGTTCACGTACGAGAACAATCTCGTACTTTCTTGGTTTCGTGGATTTGAAATCTACTTTCTCTCTCTTCATTTAACAGATTTTAAATTAACGGACCAGAGACGTACAAGATTGTTCTCATATATGGACATATGGATTCAATCTTTAACCACAGAAGTTGATCCGGTCTGAGTCCAAGCTGGACGGTTCATCCGGTCCAAAGCGGGCGCCAGTTCCCATAAACCAAAAGGCCCAGAAGAGGCCACCACTGCAGAAGACTGTTTAGAAGTTCCATCTAAAGAACCATAAAAATGGAAAAGAGGCAAGCGAGGGAGAAACCACATGCGGAGTGGGGTTTCAGCTGGGGTGAATCAACGGCGGGTGGGAGAAGCCATAATTGGTGAAGGTAACGCAGGAAACGGCAACAACAGCAGCAGCAAAAGCCGAGGCGGCATGGCTGCCTCTACTAACAACAACAACAACAATAGTAACAATAACCCCAACAGACCTGCTTGGTTGCAGCAATACGATTTGATCGGTAAGATCGGTGAAGGTACTTATGGTTTGGTCTTCCTCGCCAGAACAAAGTCTCAACCTAACCGAGGCAAGTGCATCGCTATCAAGAAATTCAAGCAGTCCAAGGATGGCGATGGTGTTTCTCCCACCGCAATCCGTGAAATCATGGTTCGTCTTCTTCTTTTTCTTCTTCTACTTTTGCTGCTTTAGTAGTTTTTGGTGCTAATTTGGTGAAATTTCTGGTTATTCGGTACAGTTGCTGAGGGAGATTAATCACGAGAATGTTGTTAAGCTTGTTAATGTTCACATCAACCACGCCGACATGTCACTTTACCTGGCTTTTGATTACGCCGAGCATGACCTTTATGTGAGTACATATATATAATTCCTAATTGTTCAGCAAACGCTATTTTGAATTTGATTCTGGACGAGTTTTAAGTTACAGGCTCGATTCGTGATTGGGCGCCCTAGGAAAGGAATTGATAGCTAGGTTTGATGCAATTGGGGTTTGAAAGTTGCTTTCCAACTGGGAAGTGAATAATTTAGTTGATATTGTATTGATTGTTGTCAATTTGGTGTCCTATCATCACAGTTTCATTGTTTTGGACATGACAACAGGAAATTATTAGACATCACAGGGAAAAGGTCAACCATTCTATCAATCAGTATACAGTTAAGTCATTACTCTGGCAGCTGCTCAATGGGTTGAACTATCTCCACAGGTAAGGTGGTCACTAGTATAATTATGGTGAAAAAAATACTGTCAGTAGGTGTTTCTGGTAGTTTTCTCATGTGTGCTCTTGTAGCTTTAACATTGAAAACAGGTTTATGACTTACTCTGTTTTGGATATTTGCTGCAGCAATTGGATTATACATCGGGATCTAAAGCCATCAAACATTCTGGTAGATTGCTGACATCATGTGTTTTAACAAGATAACAGATCTCAAGCAAAATAATTTGAGTAGTTATTTTTTTTTTCTACATTTTTGTTCTTGTTTTTATCAGTTCAATGAAAACCTTTTTTCTGAACCAGGTAATGGGTGAGGGAGAGGAACAAGGAGTGGTTAAAATTGCTGATTTTGGTCTTGCAAGGATATACCAAGCTCCTCTGAAGCCATTATCAGAGAATGGGGTAGGAATTCATTGGTCTTCATTTTTAACTGTTATAACTTGTTATTGCAGTTCATGCAATTTATGTTTGTTGGTTGGTTTGAAAGCCCAAAATGCTTTTGTTTCCATCAATGAACCATATTGGTAGGCTGGTTGCTTTGCATCTATTACTCTGTTAGTTGTAGTACAGTAGTAGTGATCCCGTAGATATATGTAGCTATACTCTTATATAGCCATGTAATAACCACAATCCCACTTGAGTATGGTTTCAGAATGAGTTGCCACAAAGGTGATATTATGTGGAGTGAATTTTCCATCTTCCAATAGAACACAGAATTAGATAAAAGATAAAATAAAATAATGTAAAACACCAATTTACAAGTATTGATGACATTCTTGGCTTCTTGGATGCTTAAGGACAAGTACTTACAGATATTCAAACAGGATATCAGCATAGTTCAAAATTTTGGATACTTTTTGAAGATTTCTTATTTTCGTAAGTGCAAGATGAAATTTTAGTGGAACACAAAATGTTCAAATTTATTATGAAATTAGCCAATATTTTGTAATTATAAAGTTTTTTTTTTTTAAATTTATTTTTTATTTTCAAATTGTTATCAAGATTTTCAAACTAGTAAACATATACAGATCCATTTGACCTCTTCAGGTGAAGAGTTTACTGGTCAAGGCCTAGTCAACATAAAATAAAATGGCATGATGTTTTCTTCAAATTGAGGGATGGTATCATGAATAGACAGCAATAAATACTGGGATACGGTGTTAAATGCCATCTCAAAGAAAATGCAATGTGAGGATATTGAAGTAGTGAGTGCCCAAAAAAAAAAAAAAAAAAAAAAAAAAAAATTATCTTGGCAGTTGCATGCCAAATATATATAATTTAAAAAAAAAACATTAAAAACTTCTAACAAAGCCAAGATCATGAAATGGTAAAGCCTTGAAAGCGTTCAACTAGTTGCATCTAGAAACTCAAGTCAAGTCAAGTCAAGTCAAGTCATTGACTGGTTGTGCCTTGGTGACTGACTTGCTGGTAATGCCAGAATATGCAATATTCAAAAGGTTTGTCCCCAAATGCCTAGGCTATGCTGTGATGGCATTGGTTGATATATGACCATTATATTTCTAGTTCTAATGTAAAGATTAACCTAACATCAAGCATCATTAAAGACTTTTTTGGACCCAAACATAGAAGACTGGGCATCTCTATAATGTGATCATGTTCATATCAAGCTATTGTTTTCCTTGTGATGCAGTTGCATTGGACTTCAATTCTGTATGGAGGCCTATGCAGAAGCTTGGGAGGACCATAAGGTCCTGATGCAATCCAATGGGCTGAAATTGACCTTTGGGTTGTTATATTATAGGTTAAGCCTTTTTTTTTTTGAGTAAATATCATTGCCTTCCCCTAAACTATGGCGAAATATCAAATTGATCCCACACCTTTCCGAAAATATCACTCACCTCCCCCACAAGAAAAATATTCTAGCAACCTCAACCGTTAGTTTTTGCTATTAAGTCACATGAATTTTTATCATAATGCCCAAAATATCCCCTAATTGTGAAATACCCAAGAGACCCTTAATGAAAACCGATTCTACTCTAAACGATTCAGCCCTTCTCTATCTCGTGTCAAGGCCACCGTGGGGATTGGAGACGGTGGTTACACATGAACAGTGACCCTGAGGTGCCTTGGCCTGTTGGCGGCGGCAACGTTGGTCGCAGAGGAAACCTAGATCAAGCCCATGGCGATCGATTTCATAAAGAAAAAACCTAGGTCTCTGTTCACCGACAAGAAGAAGCCCTAAATGCTGGTCACTCTACATAGTGAAATTAGTTCGTAAAAAGACAAGATCTTTACTCCCAAATAGAAAACAGAAGCAAAATCCCAAGATAGATCTAAATGGCACGCATGAAACTATTGAAGAAACCTAAGATCACAACTACAACAGCAAGAAAGGAAGATCAGACTTTTCCAAATAGAAGATGAGTAAAGAAATTATAACAACCTGTATTTAGCTTCTCGAGACAAGAGCACCTTGGAAGCAAAAGTAACTCTCATAAAGGCTTGACACCAATTTCAGACATGAATCCAGCAGCTATGTTCGTCTTTGAAACCCAGATTTTTCAAGGATTCAAGAAAAATACAAGTGAGGTGAAGGAAGAAGAAGAGTTAAGAGAGAGATGGGAGTAGAGGCAGAGGTTTTCGAGTTCATCCACAGAGATTTTTGAAGGAGCTTTGAGGGTTCAGAGGATCTAAGCAGCTTCACCTCCATGAAAGAGATCAATAAGTGCTTCTTTTCCCTCGATTGAAGAGAAGAAAGAGGTGGCAATTTCTGAGAAATACAGGTTTCGTTGATGGGTCATGGTGGACCATCTATCTTTCCTGTCCAGTATGAGGCAGATCATTGTTGCCGAACTCCTTCAAGAGAGCCAATTTCTTGAGCTCTCCGACCAAGACTCCAGGCTTCTTCACGAACCCAGTAGCCTTCCTAGTCTTGGGGTTAACCTCAATCTCCGTCCCAATCACCTTATCTCCTCCCAAAAAATCCCTTACGAACGGATCCACCATCATAGTTGGGTTGGCAATAATCATCCGCCGTTGCCGACTGGCCGGGGCACCTTAGGGTCACTGTTCGTGTGTAACCACCGTCTCCGATCCCCACGGTGGCCTTGAGACAAGACAGAGAAGGGCTGAATCGTTTAGAGAAGAATGGGTTTTCATTAAGGGTCTCTTGGGCATTTCACTATTAAGGGGTATTTTGGACATTATAATAAAAATTCATGTGACTTAACAACAAAAACTAACGGTTGGGGTCGTTAGATAGAATATTTTTCTTGTAGGGGAGGTGAGTGATAATTTTGGAAAGGTGTGGGGTCAAGTTGATATTTCGCCATAGTTCAGGGGAGAGGAGTGATATTTACTCCTTTTTTTTTTTTTTTTTGGGTTTATTGTGATGAGCCTGATTTATAAGCCATAAAGTGGGGATAAAGTTAGGCCCTATTTGGTATAATTTTTCTTTTTTATTTTTATCTATTTAACAAAAATCATTAATAAAAACCATTTTTTATTAAAACATAAAAATAGTTTGGTAACTACTTGAGAAAAATGAATTTTTGTGAGAAATAGTTTGGTATCTTTATGTGCAAAATAGTTTTTTACAGAAACAGGTGAAGAGATTCCCTTCACCCATCTGTTTTATAACTCTTTTTCTCCACTTTGGATTGAAGAAGATGGGGACAAGGGGCTTGAATTTATAATTACAAAGCAAATGACTATTTTACCCCTCCATATTGAGCCTTTAAGCACATGTTCATTAAAGTCCAGCGCAAAAATAACTGAAAATCATTTTTGGCCAAAACACATAAATGATTCTTGATCTCTTTTTGGTTTTTGTGTCTTACCAATTTTTTTCAAATAAAAACACGCTCCATAAATGATACCAAATGCAGCCAAAACAATTTTTGTAAAAATCAAAAAGAAAAATGATAACAAAGAGGGCCTTAGTACACGAGATTAGTAGTTAGTTGAGTGTTTTGAGTTAGACTAAAATATTTAATAGCTAGATAGAGTGTTTTGAGTTTATTTACTTTATTGGGTGTGTATGTGTTTGATTAGGAATCCTTTTATGAGTCATTTTAGGAATCTTAGAAGGTCTTGTATGTATGTATGTAATACACCCTTTATCAATTGAGGATGATTCGAGTGACGAATGAGTTTTTTTTCCAAAGAGTTTTGGTGTTGTTGAGTAGTGCATACGGGATTGGTTTCCTAAATCTTTTTCTTCTCTTCTTTTGTCCTCTTCTCCTCCCTTCGTTTACATGTTCTTTCTTCTTCCTCCCAAAAATATTTGATCTCATCCTTTTTCCTTCCCCTTCCATTAATCTAATTTCTTCCCTTAACAATGTAGTTGCTTCCTTTATCTCAGGATCTGATCACAAATTTGATGGCTGCTTGCCTCTGAGATCTATAATATGGATTTTGCATATTGCAGTAACTTGTCCCATAAAACCACCCAGTTTTACAATTTTGAGCATTGAAAATGATTAAATCTTAGGGTTTGATAGGATGCTTAAAGGGCATAGCCCGCTCCAGGTCCCACTTTTGCATTATCCTGGGAGGGTGGCTGGAGTTGGTTTTAAATTAACATTTTTGCATAATTTGGACACCCTTGGACTCAAACCTTGTTTCCATGATTGTAGCTTTGAGTGTTTTTCCCAATTGCATGGTAGTCACGTCAACAAGGTGACCCAAGGTTCGAAATTTTGCAATTCACCCCCCGTTTCACCCTTGGCTGAAACCAAACATGGGCGAAATTTAGTCCATTTCGCTGAAGTAGAGAGAAATGGCCATTTCGAAGACTAAACGCTGGAATTTTACTTTGAAACTATAGGGAGTCACTATTTGAGGATGATTACACATGTTTGAATCGTTAGATTTAGAAAAAAACCCAAAATGTTGGTTTGGCTTTTTAGCTTATGTCTCATCCACCAAAACAATATCATCGGAAAAAAGCATACACCACGGAACATCACCTTGGATGTTCTTGGTTAAATCATGCATGCCCATGATAAGAGTAAACAGATGAGGGCTTAAAGCTGAACCTTGATGCAAAACCCAATAGTAATCGGAAAATCACTACCTTGACCTCCCGCGGTTCTTACACTAGTCACCCCACCCTCATGCATGTTTTTAATTATACACACATTTCTTCTCGACACCCCTTTTTCTCCAATACATGCCATATTAAATTTCTTGGGACTCTATCATAGGTTTTTCCTAGGTCAATAAAGATCATGTGGAGGTCCTTCTTGTAGGCCTTAGATTTATCAATGAGTCTTCTTAATTGGTAAATCGCCTCTGTCGTGAATCTGCCTAGTATAAAACCGAACTGGTTCCTCGAGATATTAGTTTCTCTTCTCAAGTGAGCTTCGATAATTGTAATGACCCCAAATCCAGGTGAGATATGGGTGCTGGCCCTCGCGGGCCACCATTATATAATGGCATAAAAATGACTGATCAACTTTAAAACCTTAAAAATCCGATCTACTAATCATGGGCACACTTCTACTATTCACTACTATTTCACAGGGCCCTCCGTGCTTCCGTTGCACATTATGATCAATTTCATCAAATATACATAAAATCACATAGACACATACTACATAGCAATCTATTTATCATTTGTACAACACATACATATCGAATCTCCTGAGTACAAAATAGACATAAATACATTTAATTCTCTAAATATACAAATCCTCTTTTTTGCTCAATTGATCTCTCCTCTGCACTAAGCCACTCCTGATCTGTGAGACATGAAACTGTAGTGGGGTGAGCTAAAGGGAATTAGCTCAGTAAGATGAAACATGACATAATCACATATAGTACAATAATACGTATACTTATACTGTCATACTTTCCCATACGTGCATAAAAACATCTTTCATAACATGCTAAAATCTCTTGTTCGTATCACCTCACCAGGTAGTTTATTGACATGTTTCAACTCCTCTCCCTTTTCTTGCCCTTGAGCTCAAAGGATCTAGATTGTATCTTGACCTGGGGTCTCACCTCCACGTTTCTTGGAAAATATCAAACTGTGCTTAAAACCTCTTTTCATGAACTGTAAACTATGCTTTAAAACTAGTTTTCATACATGAAAATACATACATACTATGGAGAATCTCATGCATATCAGGTGAATCATGGCATAGTCCACTAACTTTTGGATATAACTACCTGTACACAAACCTTCTCCATACTCTTCTTCTCCTCCGTGTCTTCTTTTCCTTCTCTCTTCTATTCTGTCTTTTCTTTCTTTTTTTCGATTTCTTTCTTTTGGAGGAGATATACATGCTCTCACACACATCACACTTCTCTCTCTCATCTCCTTTCTCTTACGTAAAACTACTCCCCCTTTCCTCTTTCCTCTGTCCTCTTTCCTCTTTCTTCTCCTTTCTCCCCCCCCCCCAAAATTAATGGGGGAGGTGGGGGAATAGGTAGGTCCCACCTCTCCTTCTCTCTTTATTTCTTTTGACTTTTTTTTTTTGTAAACAATTAAGTGGAGGAGGTAGGGAACAGGTGGGCCCACCCCACTTCCTCTCACTTTCACACCTTGTCTCTTGGGTAATTAAATAGGGGTAACTTTGGGGGTGTGGTATTCATTTTCCCCTCTTAAAAATTTCGTCCTCGAAATTTACTTATATCATCTACTAATCAATTGGCCCACTAGTTAGGATCTTTCCCCTAGTCGATGTGGGACTTAAATCATGCCTACACGATGTTGGGTTCCGCTCTGATGCCATTTTGTAATGCCCCAAAATCTGAGTGAGATATGGGTGTTGGTCCTCGCGGGCCACCATTAAATAACGGCATAGAAATGACCGATCAACTTTGGAACCTCAAAACTTCGATCAACTAATCATGGGCTCACCTCTACTATTCACTACTATTTATGGGGCTCACTGCGCTCCTTCTGTGTGCTCTGATCAATTTCATCAAATATACATAAAATCACATACCACATAGCAATCTATTTATCATTTGTACTACACATACATATCAAATCTCCTTAGTACAAAATAGAAATAAATACATTTAATTATAAAAAAATACAAATCCCTATTTTCTTGAGTCGTGAATGCCCACTCTGTCTGGTCACTAGGATGCTGGGGAGGATTGATTCCCACCCTGTTCGATCACTAGGAGCTCAAAGTGCCGGGGAGAATCGACCACCTCCCTGTCCAGTCATCATAGTGCCGGGGAGGATCCCTTTGTCACTCTTTACTTTTAATCTTTCTTTCTTTTCTTTAACTTCTTTCTTTATATTATTCATATGTCTATCATGCCTCACACTTATACCAAATCATGAAAATAAATATCTCAGTGCATTTAAAAAATAAATAAATTGATCTTGGAGGCAGTAATAAACATACAATACTGGAAAAACATGCAAATCAATGATTACTTGGCTGATATGATAGAATTTCCCTCACCTATGTATCTGCACCTGTCATTAAATCTCTCTTTCTAGTGATCTTAGCTTAATAGGCAAGATGCCAATAAAATCCCTTTATAGCTATATCGACATTATGTCGGTAAGTACACTGGTAACAACCCTGAACATCTATGATTTTACCCCCTTTAAGCATCTTCTGAGATTACCAATTTCTTTACAGGGAGCTAACCCTTAGGTCATGCTCTCTGCCAAAAATCAGCTTCCAATTCTAACATCTCATTTTTATTTTATACGACTCATTCTAGTGCACAAAATCTGTCCGAAATCTGGGAATGATAGTAACAATTATAAAACTAATAGTTCCCAAATCCAAATAGTTCCAAACTTTTATATTTGTGACATAGACTTAGTAACCGGGTTACTCACCAAAAATCTGAACTTAAATCAAAGGCTTCATATATATTTCATATGATTTATTCCTAGTGTATAGATTGTACCAGAATCCTGAGCAACGAAAAATATGAACATATAAATCACACTTCCTGTAGGTACAATGGATGAAAAAAATCCGAATTCGACCCGTGGGAGAAGACGCGGATTAAAGTCTCGCCGAGTGTGCTAATGACCTATGTATCCTTCTCACGTCTCAAGAGGGTAAACGGGTAAAGAGGAGTCACTGCCTATATTAGGGTCTAGGACCCACAAATGTCTCCTCATTTTGAGGAAAAAAATGACTCGAATGGATAAGGTGAAAGTCTGCCCCAAATCGCTGGGTAAGTGTCAGGTTACGTTGGGGGAAGGTGTTAGGCCCATAGCGCCCAGCCAAAACCGGTCTTCCTAGACCAAACTTTTGTTGTATACTTGTTTATATATTATGCACCTGAAAACTTTATAAATAAATGTCAAACATGATTATATGCATTAAACATTATTAAAGTATTTTTTAATATTTTTATCATATTTTTAGGAAATCAAATTATGAAATTACCAAAATGCCCTTAAGGGGTATACTACTGTTATCAAATACGTATAGAAAATGACCTAACATGTATAGACATCACAGTGAACGTTCAGGAACTTTAACAGAATTTAAAAAACATCAGAAAACAATTTTCTAATAATACTAACATAAAGCCTAAATTAAGTAAATACACAAAACAACAAAATAACACATCTACTAAATCCATAAGAAATATGCACATGGATCTACCTACTGACATGCACCATATGTACTATAAAATGAGATTTACATCCTAAATATGCTATTTAAAATGCATTAAAACGGCTTATACTAAATATGAATAGGGAAAAAGATAGGTATGCTAGCTGATTACCTAGGGATGAGGTATATTAGCATCTACTAGCCGTCAGATGAAAGATAAAAGATCTCATCCATTTGTAATTGTTGTCTTACAAAACCTGCCCAATACCGCCGCTCCACAGTTCCTTTCCCTTCTTCTTCTACCTTTCCCCTTCCTCTCGGTCACCGGCTGTGACTCCCTTCCAAAAAATTCGCCAATCCCCCAGTGCCCCTCTCTCTCTCTCTCTTTTTGGCCTGTTCGCCTCCTCTCTCTCCAGTAGCTATTGAAGAGGGGAGGAGATATATAGAGGAAAGATAGAAAAATTTCCTAAGAATTTATCATCCATCGATTAAAAACTAAGGTTTCTATCCCAAAACTGAAATTGAATGAAATCGAAAGAGGATTTCTGATTTTAAAACCAAATTGTAATAGTTTGTTTCGATTCTATACGATCTGATTTTAAAACCTCCTAGAGAGTGGAGGTTAGGACAAGAAAATTCTATCTACTATGGTAGAACTTCAGGATGATTCTCCATTAAAATACTCATCACTGGCTTAGCATTCTCCAGTCTCCACTACCACCACCAAAAAAGCCTCAGTGGAGGATCGCCAAATCAGTCCAACTTCAAGAAGATTAAGATGAAGTGTTGTCGTTATAGAGTCGTAGATTGGAGGATGAGATTCGATCGAGGTTTTGGCAGCCACCCACTGTTGATCATTTGTCCCGGTGCAGGTGAGGATAGAGACTCAGAGATACAATTTGGTGAGAGCGATTTTTAAGTTATTGCACTGCCGCAAGGGTTGCATTCACAGGGTCACATGAGGGCCATTGAAAAGCAAAACAAGAGGTCTGATACTCGAGCAGCAGCAGTACAGTTGCATAGGCGGGGAGAGAGAGAAAGAGGGGGAGAGAAAAGGTGTAGCAGCGGTGGAGTGAGAGTTTGGATTTGTTACCTCCATCCAACGGTTATATTTAGGATGAACAAATCCTACGGCTAATAACCCGCTAGCATTCCTTATTCCAATGTAACCCGCTAGCATTCCTTATTCCAATGTAACCCGCTAGCATACCTCCTCTCCCATATGAATAATAGAAAAATGCATTTGACAAATGAACAAAAATTACATAATGACACTAAAATATTTATTAACACCTAAAACAGTAGGATGTGGCCTAATACATGCATCTATACAATGATATGTGCAGATATGAGTTTTAAAACATTTTTAAAGCAAAATAGATCAAATGACCAAAATGCCCCTAGAGGGCCAAACTATTAAAATAATATGAAATTATTCATAAAAATGAGTGAAATACATTAAAATTATTAAAACATGCAAATACACATAATAAGATAACCTCAGATTTTTTTTTTTAATATATATATATATATATTTAACATAAATGACTAAAATTACCTTTTGAGGGAAAAATGGCAAAACCAAAACAAATTGTTTTCTGAAACAAAAATCATCAAATGATAGCGCAGATCTATGAATTAGATCATGATCTATTGTCTTGTCAAAACGAACAGAACTCAATTCGAGCCCAAAACCTTCATATTTTCATAAATGGCTAAACTACCCCTAGGGATAAATCGTCATTAAGAAAATATTTAGGCTCCGAAATTTTCAGAATACACCGAATATACTGTAATGCGTAATATATAAAATTCTGAGAAATAAATAACACTAATGGGTACTTTTTATAAAGCCTTTGAAATAAAAACTCTACTTAAACACTTACTTAAAGAAATATACAAAATAAATATAAAAATAAATCAAAAAATTATGAAAATTTTCCTTGATGTGTGGGAACACCTCAGCTCGATATAAGCACGTCCATTTGGCCAGAATCGGCTACCGGAGGGTGCCAAAAGCCACCTTGAATGGTGATGTTCTAAATGGCAAATATGACCAAGTAGGGGTATTTCGGGAATTGTAATCCTTACAGAAGGAATATATAGGAGAGACAAAGGTACCACCTGAAAGAGGGCGACGATATCTACATTGGGGTATTTTTTCCAGAATTTTTCTCCTCCCCTAAGTCCTCCAAATGAGGGGTTTATATAGCCTCAAAACCCAGCATTTTCCGGATTTTATGGTGGGCTACCTTGAGTAAAGAGGCTCTAGCCCTGGCGGGCTGGGCCTGGTCCAAGGGATAGGCCTGTGTCTTCTGGGCTAGTATTAAATGCCATATGACTTTTGGGACGGGCCAGCCGACGGTGGGCCTGCCAACGATGGGCTGGGTTTTGGCCTAGCCCTGGAATGGCCTTGGCCAGGCCAGGTTGGGGTGGATTGGTATGGACCAGGTTAGACTGGATCGAACCGATTTGACTCGGGTTGACCTGAACTGACCCGGATTTGGGCAGATTAAAAAGAAAAGAAATTCTTTTTTCTTTTTATAATTTTTTATTAGATTCCATTTTGATGGCCAGAATTAAAATGCTAACATCTTTTAATCCGTGTAGTCGATTTTGGCATGCCACATATCGACGTGAAGCATTCGCTGAGAACCTTCCATCAGTACAGTGATAAACCTCAGATTACATATAAAAATTGCACAGAAATCGAGGAAAATCCATAAATGGTGCTTCACGCCGATTGAGGTCTAAATAAGATTGGATTTGAACAAAGTTTTACACGCATGTTTAAAACAGCCAAATGAGGTCATCTCAAGGGTTTTGCTCAAAATCAAGGGGTCTGATTACCGAGAATTATGCCAGGGGTAAAATGGTCATTTTACATCAAGGGGTAACCAAACGTCACCGAATTTAGACGAAATTTCAGGTGATCGAATAAAATGGATAAATAGGGATATTTTATGGGTTTGGCTCTATTAGGGAAGGTTTGGGTGTAAAATATAGGCGAGGGGTAAGTTGGTAATCTTTGCCATTTGGTCACATTGTGAATCAGTTGGGTCTTGATCATCATTGCTGAGACATTCTCCCAAGGTGTCAAAATTCAGCTACTACACCCCGTTTTCAAATGACTTAAAATTTCCAGGATGATTAAAAACTCAAAGGTACTTATACAGACCAAACCTCACGTCCAAATTCATAGTATAAGTCAGGTCTTTAACGCCACCTTTACAATATCATTGTTTCTGTAATTTATAGATATAGCAAATGGGTTTAGATAGAGATCAAATTTTCCAGGATACATCTAGACATCATAAGGATCATACAGAAAAAAATTCAACTTGAAAATCAATTCCTAGGTCAAGTTTCTAGTTGCATCTTTCTTCGACCCAGATTCTGTCCTTGACAGAAAAAAAACTGGTTCATTCACATATTAATACAAAAGTCCTTAATCTAGGCTATAATCTTATAAAATCAGAATAAATTAGAGCCAAAGCATATAACAATGTCATAAGAAAGTCACACTTAGTATAAGCTCGTCTCCCAATCCTTTGCAGTCCCATTTAGACTCCAAAAATAATAACATTAGCAGCAACAATAACAAATAGAAGATGATCTCTTCTTGTAGCACTCAAGCTCAAAGTCTCCTTAAAGACTCTCTCTCAAACCCCTAACTCAATTTCTACCTCTCTTCCTTGGTTTTATCTCTTTACATCCGTAGGAACCACAACCACCACAACAGTCTCTCTTTTCCTTTTGTTATAAAAAGATCTCTCTTAACTCTTTTCTTTACTGCCACCCTCTCACAATAACTCTCTCTCTCTTCTCCTCTCATGTCCCTTTCCCTGTCTCCCCCTCTTTCTCTTTTGTCCTTATCTCTCACTCTCTCCTCTTTCTCTTACGAGAAAGAAATCCCCCCCTTCTCTTCTCTTCTTCATTTTATTTTTCTTCTTGTCTCTTAGCTAACAAATGAGAGAGGTGAGTGAAGGATGAGGGAACAGGTAGGTCCCACCCAATCTTCCTATTTCTCTTCTCCATAAATTTCCCTTGCCAAAGTCAAGTTGCCCCTATAGTCTATCTCCCTCTTAACTCTCTTCTCGATTGACACAATAAATAAGCCACATTTTGTCGAACTATTATATGTTTTATTCCTTATATATATGTATGTATCACCCTACCTTGCTCCCTTAGCAAACAAAAGAAAAGAAGTGTGGAGAAGGAGCTCTACGTGCAAGTTCAGCCCACTCCAATAGTCTCTCTCTTTTCCCTTTGTTTCTTTCATCTGATTTGTCAAACTGTCCCACCTACTATTTTGTTTGTTCATTTATGGCATTAATGTATATAATTAACATACATGAGCACTATTCCTTTCCTATATTTTAGCTATCTTATAGATAGCCTTTTTCTCTTTCTTTGTGTTCAGATTGTTATATGTCATCATATCTCTTTGCCCTTGCTTTCCCTACAATCTTCCTTGCTTTGTTTCTGGCAGCCGTATACCTCTTTTGATCTTCTACCTCCTTAGTCCTTTGCCAAGTCTTGAAACTCTCTTTTGTAGTCTTAATGGCTGCCTGCCTGCCCGGACCTCCTCATCGCACCTCCAAGTCTCTTTCGGTATATTTTGACCGACTTCACTGAAATGTTGAACAATGGACATCATTTGATTACCTAGTTTAGATTTTGTCTTCTTTTCAGTTAACATGTGTATAACTGTTTGCTTGATTGCAGGTTGTGGTAACTATTTGGTATCGTGCACCTGAGCTGCTTCTTGGCGCTAAGCACTATACAAGTGCTGTTGGTATCCTGAAACAATGATTATGGTGTTTGTTATTTACAAACAATTTAAAGAATTTTAATGATTAAATCTTTGACACAACTTAATAAGGATGTCAGGTCCTGAGTGTAAAATGCCTCCTTAATATAATGTTTAAGATATGTGGGCTGTTGGATGCATTTTTGCTGAGTTATTGACTCTGAAGCCACTTTTTCAAGGGCAAGAAGTCAAAGGCACACCTAACCCTTTCCAGGTAATGGAATAGTTCCTGGTGTAACTTGAGTACATTGTTCTGCTGCCTATGCTATTCCATGTGTAAGATATAGCATGTTGCTAGAGCTGATGAATGTTCTATAACTTATATACATTATTTGCTAACACTTCCCTGCAAGTCATGCAGCTTGATCAACTTGACAAGATATTTAAAGTATTAGGTAAGGAACTGTTGCCTGGCTACCATCCCCCGTTGGCATTTGCTGCGGAATAATCTTATAATATATTTCTACTTTAGGCCATCCCACACAAGATAAGTGGCCTACGCTTGTGAATCTTCCACATTGGCAATCTGATCAGCAACAGATCCAGGCGCATAAATAGTGAGTTGTTTTTCTCTTATATCAATTGATTTAATTGAAATCCAGGACTTTTCTTGAGTGATAAATTAATTGATCATTAGATCTTGAATACCTTGTATTTCTATAAGTTTTCCTTTTTATGGGATTGACTTTTTTCTATCCTATTGTGTTCTTCCAACAGTGACAATCCTGGTCTTTCTAGCGTAGTGCATCTCCCTCAGAAATCTCCTGCATATGACCTCCTATCGAAGATGCTGGAGTATGTAATCTCTTCTGGTTTATAAGAAATTCATGCTTTGGTGTGCACACCCTGGTATTGATTTTATTTTCTGCTATTATTATTATTATTGTTATTATTGTTTAATTTATTCTCCTAATGTGTTTACTTGAAGTTACGATCCCCGCAAGCGTATAACAGCAGCACAAGCCCTTGAGCATGAGTAAGACTTATGGGCCCATATTTATCTTCTCCAAGTTTTCTATGCACTTCACTAACTGCTACGTACTTGGACTGAGATATCAAATACATATAAAATTCCCTGTTATAGATAAGAACGTTTACAACTAAACCTGTTCAATAAGTTTATGAACCTATTACTCGGTCTTGTTTCGCTTTTTTTTTTTTCTCCTTTCTCGTTTATGGGATTTTTTATGAGATTGCTGAGACTTTCTGAGCTGATGAAAATAATGTGTTCTAAATCTTAGGAGCATAGACCTGCTTATATACTGAGTGACATTAAAAATTTGTCTTGCTTAAGTTATGTAGGAAGTCCTTAAACCAAGAATTAAGTACGAAAAGTTCTTTGTTATCCAGAATAGATGAATCACTTAAAAATAAGTACAAGAAGTTCTTCGTTACACATGACCCACTTAGAATTAAATAGGAAAGCAGTTGAATTTGTCAAGAAGTACAAACTGGTACTCAGTACTTCCTGATCAATTGTGATTTTCTTGGGTAATTCTCATATGAAAATTTTTTATATCTGTTTTCATGTCTTCCTTTATCATTTGGTCTAATAACATTATTATTCAATTTGGACATGAGAATATAAGAGAGCATACTAATAATGAGTGTCCTGGGGGAAACCCCTAGTGGGCCCTTAGAAGGGACTACACAATTGGATATAACTCCTCATACAAATTATTTCCGTTCACACCCTCAGAAAACTCATTAACAAGGGAATTGGCTGACCTCAAACTTCAAGAGAAATGAGTTCTGTTGGTAGCAATCTGACTTTCCTAATCAAATGGAGATACCTCCACTGCCCATCATCTATGGTCTGCAACCAACCAATCAGGGATCTAACATTCTTTTGTCATCTATCAAAAAGGAAAAAAGCACATTTGCATATACAAGTTGGTGGATAAGCTGGTAAACTGTTGGGATTGGGTATGTTAAGGGTGTGATCCAACTATGAGAACATTTTGTCTTCCAAATCTTGTGCATAGAATAACATAGATAATAGTTAAAAAGTTTATATTTCGGCACTCCATGCTCCTGTATTTATAAGACATACCTAATTGTGCCATGTGAAAGACTGATGTGGCAATTTGGGCAATTGGATATTTAGGGAAGGGTCTGGATTGGCCATATGTCAAATTTGAGCCTCAAATTCAATTGCTTCCCTTTGATGTAATGTCATACCATCTATGTATGTCCATGCATCCAGCCTTAGTCTCATGCACCCTTTTCATAGATTTAGATTTTTTAAAAAGTTGTTTTTCCGTGTAGCCAACTCCGTTTGGCCTGAACTTGACATGCAAGCAGGAGACCTTGGGGTCTTCCTGCCCATAAAAATTCAGCATTTTCAGACCTCTACATGGAAGAACTTGTGCCCACCCGTAAATCCTGCTTTTGGGATTATTAAAACTTTTTTGTTGGCATTTTCTCAATTTTTGTTCAAAATTTTAATTTGTTTTTATTTTCTACTTATTGTAGAAATAAAAAATAAGGTTACGGGGGATCTTTTTTATCCGGTATTGAGCCAATACTGTACTCTTATCCTATGTTGGCTAAGGTTTTCGTGGGGATTTTGAATGGTCTGAGTGAGATATATACCAAGTATTTTTACCCATGCCCTTAGTGGAGTTAATGATTGGAATGTTTATTTCATTCGTTACTTATAATTTTCTTCACTCTCTGCCTTACAGGTACTTCCGTATTGATCCTTTACCAGGGCGCAAGTAAGTCTGTTGTTGAATTCTCTTTTTTTGTCCTTATAAAGATGTACATAACCATTTTGACCGACCTTGGTTGTGTCCCAATAATACACATCATGCATGACAAAAGAACACACTTGACACTAGGATGTCATGGTGAACGAAGCATGTATTCCGCCCATATTTTCTTCACTTTGACCAGGTGAATGTGGCATCAATGCTCAGTGCACTGGTACCTTGCCAACCGGGGGACAAAGTCGTGAATTATCCTGCTCGTCCTGTGGACACTACTACAGATTTCGAGGGAACAACCAGCGTCCAACCTTCTCAACCGGTATTCATAAAAGAATGAAGCTTCATTGGTTTGATTTTTGAACATAAATTAATGAAAATTGCTTACATGGAGTTGGGGTATATAGGAAGTATCAAAATAGTTCCTTGGTTTGGTTTGGTTAGATTTTGTTTTTATACTCCTTTCCTGATTGCCACAGATAATTGTTTTCAGTGACTTCTTGAAAATTGGAATCGATGGATATGTGGTAGTGATTATGTGCTTGCCTGGTATTTAGGTATCATCTGGCAATGCAGTTTCTGGGAGTGTAGCAGCTGCTCCTGTGGTGACAGCTAGGCCTGTCCATCGGCAAATGCCGATGCTGCCAGGCATGCAAAGGATGCCTGGTGCAGGCATGGCGGCTTTCAATCTTGCTTCTCAGGCTGGCATGGGCGGGGCAATGAACCCTGGCAGCATCCCAATGCAAAGGGGTGCATCACAGGCTCATCATCATCAGCAGCAACAACAGGTCTGTATTGTTTTGAATAAATTATTTGGTTTTCATCTCAGTTTGGTTATTTGCTTGTTCTGACTCTGATTCATCTTATTGTAACTTTGAAGCAGTTGAGAAGGAAAGATCCCGGAATGGGGATGACAGGATATCCTCCGCCCCAGAAAAGACGCTTTTAAGGTAATGATTATCTACTTTCTTTGTTGGATGCAATGCCTAATGTGATTCGAACATTCATTTTTTCAATCTCAGTGGTTTAAAAAATGTAAAACGAAGAGAAGCAAATCTTGTATTGCAATAGGTATCAAAATTAGTTGATAACTGATGTGAACAAGAAAATTGAAGAAATCTTTCAATTCTAGTCATTTAGAATTTTCTGTGCCCTGACTTGGTACTTTTTGATCATGGAAGGAACAAGGTTCGTTATGCTTCCACATGGTGTACATTGTTCATACAGAAGAAACTTATTTTAGACTATAATTGCGCATATGCTAAATGTATTCTATGGAGGCTGAGAACCAGACAACCAGTAATTGAACCTGTTAGCTACATTCAGTTGCTAGGAGTCCTTACCTCCTGTGCTTTGTTGAAGTTGATAAGCAATATGTAAGCACACAGCTATTGATTGTTCTACATGAACCCCTCTGGATGAACCTTGATGAGCGAGGCGTTTCATGTTGTACCAAAATCAAGTTTAGCAAGTCAGTCTAGTAACTCTAGTCTGTGTCATAGGACTCCCATCACCATAATGTATCTGGGCATGGGAAGGGATCTGTATCATCTTTGTTAGTTACCAGCTATGTTATTATAGTGCTTAACCAAAGAGAAAGTATACATTTTTTGTGATAGGCAATGAACCTTGTATTGTTTAAATATTGTACTTTTACAGAATAATATACTAACCAAGGAGAGAAGCAATTCCGCTGTATTTGAACATCTCAATGTGCTATCTAGTTGGATACGGATATGGATTCATTCAGCTATATCCGCAATTTATTTGACCCGTTTATATTAACTAAATGGAATTTACAAAATTGACATTTGCTGATATTGTGACCACTGACCACGCCCACTTTCCTATATTTCCCAAAATAGTGTAAAACTGTCTTAAACATTTTTCGGACAACCATCATGTCCTTTCAACTCTTGCTTAAAGCATCAGGCATAAGACATCACCTATTTGTGTAAAAGGAAAGGAAATGTTTAGGGACCCTAGGATCAGCCATCTAGAGTAACCCAATTGGGGATTGGGTCTCGTAGAATAAAAAGTTATTTAAACAATTTTTTTTTGGGTGAGTGGTAGTGGTGCTTAAACGTCGACTTCATCTAAACACCACATTCAATTTTCACCGTTGATTTTTCTTTTATAATTAATCCAAATCCTCGATTGCCCTCATGCCCCTATTTAGGGCTTTCTACTTCTACATCCGGTTCCCTGTTTTTACGAAGCCTTTTCTTTTACATCTCTTTTGAAACCACCTTGACACCCAAACTACTCTCGTGAAGGACGAAGACTCCAAGAAAAAAAGAAAAAGCACTCTTCATCTCAAATCCTCTTCCTCTCCCCCAAACCCTCTTATGTTCTCGCTTCCCCTTCGTCTCTGTGATTTTGACTCTGCAACTAGAGCAGTGCTGTGTGATGATCGATCTACAGAGATGGTAGCTGTTGCTGCCAAAAATACACCGCTAGTTTAACCTACACAAACACAGACGACGGAGGCCCGGAGCTTTGTCCGGGGTTAGTCCTCCGACGCTCAAGTCAGGGTCGGCCGCACAGTTCAATAAGGGAGTAATGGTGAGGGTATCAGAACTTACCTTCTCCTTTCTTCCGTGCCTTCTTATATAGCTCTTCGGGTTTAGGGTTTTCCCCCTTCTTCCCTCTTAGAGTCCCACTCGAATACGTCCAACCGTCTGGGGGGAATATTCCCCTCATGCAGACGACGTGATCCCGCGTGATTTTGCGAGCGTGCCTCGGTGATTGGGCGTGCTCGGGCGTGAGTGGTTTCTCGGAACCTTCGTCTGACGGAGGACACGTGTCTCAGAGGCGACACGTGTCGTTGCCCCCACCGAGAGGTTATTTTGGCTATATCAGTTGCTTTGGGTTAGCAATGGGTTTCTCAAGTCAAGGTGGAATGCAGTAGCTTTCAGCGACCTTGTTTTTCTTCCCCAAATCCTCTTTTGTAATTTTCTATCCTGACTTTCATCTGTGATGAATTAAGTATATGGAATATATTTATAGAGTTTAAAAGGACGTATAGTGGTTGTAAGGTTTTGTGATCTCAAAGTAATGAAATTTCCTTCCTGGGAGTCCTCTTCTTCTTTCCAAATTTTAAGGACTAAAATATCTCTCACTCAAGAACCGAATGGTGGTGATGTCGATTTTACGACCTGTTCATAGGAAGGATCCGCCATGGTGGAGGATCTAGTTGTATTGAGCTCGTTTGATACGAAGAAGAGCTGGGTTTGAACTTTGAAGGGTTTGCTGTGGATGTTCTCTGATGTATAAAAATTAAGGAAATGAAAGAGGGAAGGAGGCAGGAAGAGAGAGAGATTACCCGAGTAACCGTAAGGACATGCTGACGTACGAGAACATTCTCGTACGTGAACCTGATCCGTTCACCTGAGAAGATGAGAGTGAAGCGATTTGATCAAAAACCCAGCTAAGAAGATAAACTGAAATAGCAAGTAATCGGTTGAAAAAACAAGAACGGTTCAGATTATGTCGAATAAGATTAACTATCAAAACTAAATTCCTTATATAAAAGGAACGCTTAAGCACTGCCACCTTTAAGCCAATTTTTTTTTTTCAATAACAAAATAGAGAGCGCTATGGATCATGCACAAACCTCAATAAAACATGGGATACCAACATAGACAATTTATTTATTTATTTTTTTGATTAAAAGAAAAACTTATATTAGATAACAGAGAGTACAATATCTAAAGACCGATTCACTTGCTTAGTAGTAATAGTGTAACCAGTTCCCCTGAAAAGCTGCTATGACAGTATTAGATCTATCTTTGTACCCAAAGCGATGGATCGAGATAGTTCATATATTTTACAAAATGTAGCAAAATAGAAGTAATGGCCACGCAACCTTGGTTGGATAGGGGATGAGGTTGAGGAGCTTCTTGTTGGAGAACCATACTTCAGATACTACCCAATTTTTATTCTTAGCTTTCAGTAGACCTTGTAAAATGCCTTCCGCTTCCACTGCTTCCTGTTGATCAGTTTTGGTAATACCTGATTTCAGAATCCTAAATTCACCTTGTGAGAAGATTCCAAAAGCCCATTCTGAATCTGACTGCAAAAGATTAGAGGTACTAGTACAAACTAAAACTGTACAGTTCAAAAAAGGGAGGGTAGAACTTTGATTCAAGCTTGGTGGACCATCTATAGGCATGAGAGCTGATATGTTTAGTAATCCATTATAAAGATTAAGTGCACCAATCCATTTTTGAATATTTTTCAATATGATAAGTGGATTAGGCTGCATATGAGACAAAACAACATCATTCCCATGTTTCCAAATGAAATATATAGTGATTGCAAAGATGTTAAACAACCAAGATCGAAGAGAGGGAGAAAGTTGGTGATGGATGAAAAAATATCTTACCACCTGCACAAAAGAAAGAGTAGTTAGGCTCTGTAAACGGACACCCAAAGGGCCGGCCATCTAAATATGTGATGTGAAATCATAACGTAAAAAGAGATGATCCATTGATTCAGGATGCGTATTGCAAAATTAATGAGCAGGTAGTAGGTATATTCAACCATTTACCCAAACGTTCCTTGACTGGTGCCCCATTATTAATAGTGTGCCAAAGGAACATATTCGAAACATAGTATGTCTTTAATTTGTTAAATTATTTATTTGAACACATTTTTGTGTAATCAATTTTGAGTCCTGTTAATTAGGAAATACATTTAAAAGTGACAAAATGTTCTTAGGAGCAGCTCCCACTTCTCTTTCATTTTTATGATTAGAAACTCTCTTATGTCTATTCCAAAAAGGGGGAAAAGGGAAAATCTCTCTCTCTCTCTCTCTCTCTCTCTCTCTCTCTTACTTATCCTACATTTATTCAAACTCTCCTACTTAAGCTTCCACATTCGATTCTCCAGAAAAAGTACACTCCTATCTCTCTGTCTCCCCTGATACTTTAAATACCCAAATTGCCCTACATTTCCGGGAAAATGAGTGTCTTGGACTGTGTATTTAGCTGTGAAAGACTTATTAACATTAACAGTATTGGATGGTTTCACGTTGTTGTTGTGGTGTGTGTGTATTTTTCTCTACCATAGAAAAAAAATTCACATTAGAGGATAGGAAGAAGACAGACAAAGGTATGTGAGTTCCTCTAGGTACACAAGACCAGAAAAGAGATGTGGCCAACACAAGAAAAATGTTTCAATATTCTTTCACAGGCTCTTTGCATAACAGTATAAACTATGACGTGGATAGAATAGTTGATTGCAAAGAAGAAAAAAAACAAGTTCTTTGCGTAGTGGGAATGGAGTTGATCTCTCTCTCTCTCATACATCAATACATATCCTGGGTGAATTGAACCCTGGAAGGTGGTGGCAGAGTACATGAGTACAAAAAATTAAGAACACCAAAAAGAGGTTACAATGACAGCATATGACTGGGAAGTGACCAAAGAAGGAAAGTAGCCGATGAAATATCTAAACTACTAGTGGGGTAGTTGCACACTTCTCTGATCTTTATTTTATGGAATTTTCTTATTGACACCCTCAATGTGTCAAATGAGAGTAATAGTGTTATTTTACAAGTATATTTGAAAAATGTGCATAATATTTATCCAAACAAAGAAAAAAAGAAAAGAAAAATTTACATAATAATGACATCTTTTGATAATGATATAACGATATGTAACTTTCAAATTATTTTTGAAAATTCTTTTATACTCCCTATCTTAAACAATTTTTGAGAATAAGACATGCAAGAGACAACTAAATGAAGGCGTCGAATCCTAAATACACCTACAAAAGTGTCATTCAGACAATCCCTTATTTTATTGTGGGTAAGTCCAACCTAAATTGTAAAAAGGAAAATATAATAGTTCCAGTGATCAAAACGCACATGTCATAATCTTTAGATGTAATGCATATAAGCAGCTAATGTGAAAAGAGATTATACCATGCATTATGATGCAAACAAGTTATAATATTTTTATTGGTATTTTCTAACAATGCAAATTGGTATTCACAAACATTAATGTTTAATTTTAATGGCCTTTCCTACTTTGGAAGACCAATGCTGTGAATTGTGGACACTCAAAACATTATGGGTGTATTCCTTCTTCACATCTAGCAGTGCTATGATGAAGCTTGTATAATCCCATTACTCAAATATGAATAATATGGACTACAATCAAACAGACTTTTACTAAAGTCTGTTATTTGATCTGCTTAATTTAGTGTTTCTTAAACTTAATGAATTGCTTGAAACTCTGATGAATCAACTACAGTCAGTTATTCCTCACCCTTTGTTTGTAGACTTGGTTTTGTTGGTTATGTGAGTGCTATCTCTAGTTGTCTCTGTATATTCTTTCCTTCCTTTGTCTTTGTTCTCTTTCCAATAAATTGATATTCATATAAAAAAAATAAAAAAAACTTGACAACAACTGGCACCCAATGAAGAAGAGACATAGGGGAACTTTTGGTGACAAGTGTTCCATTCTGTTGAAACTGATAGCTAGACCATGATTTTATTATTTGAAAATTAATGGCTGAGTCAATCTATATATTGGTTGAGACTTAGACTTGAAAGAGATCAAAACAAGCAAGAAGGTTGGACTTTACAAGAAGCTATTGACTGATTAAGTTAAATAAACGAGAAGGAACTCTTTTTTTTTTTTGTAATTTTAATGTAAAATGTAGGCTTATTTGAAAACCTACCATAGCTTATAGCTTGTCAATGACTTCACCTATAAAATGTCTTAAATAAAATGCATATTTTTCTCTCATGCCTGTAATAACCAAACAAGCTAAAATAAGTGAAAAAATAAAATACTTTTCTTTACAAATATTCAAACTATGCAAAGCACAAAAGATATTTTCCTTCAAAATTAATTGATTATGTATGAAACTTATAAATTTGTTTAGGGTTATACCCTATGATTTAAGAGTGGGAGTTATTTTTTGTAATAGTCTTATCACACCATAATTTGTCAGCCTAAGATGTAGTAGATGAATTATATATTTAAATTTTCCTTGTATTTAAATTTTATAAAGAAAAAGTTCATCAGGATGGTCAATCTTGATGAGTTTATTAGGGTGGTCATCAATTTTAGCCATGTGGTGGGATGATATAGTAATTTTGACAATTGGATAGATAGATCTAAGATTAGATAAGTCATTTGTCAAATCTCATGACATAATTCAATCAATTACCCTTCCGTTGACATAATTCAATCAATTACCCTTCTGTGTATTGTCATGGATCTTTGTATTTTCTAGCTGTCCGTTTATGCTCATGCATTGTCTTGTAATCTTTCCTAAAATTTTAAAGCTATATTTTGCTACTTGGATTAAGTTTGATTGGTCGTTTTAAAACACTTAACAGGATTAAAAAAAAACAATATTAAATAGTCTAAAGAGTACTAAAAGGGAGGGGGAGGATATTTTACTAAAATGCAATACAAAAAGTTAATAAACCACATCTATTTTAAAATGGATGTTGTTTTCCTATAACAGGGATGATATCTGATCATTGATATTCTTGGAAATCATGGACTCCATCCTAATGGTTAGATTCTTTCCATCAATTATATTCAAAATGTGCTTTTCAATCATGTCCAACCAAGAAAAGTCAAATTACAGTTAAATATAATTAAAATGAATTTATGAATAATTATTTTTGTTATATTCAAATAAATGGAGCCTAGGCAAACTGTTTGGGTTGAGCCTTGAGGCCGTTGACACATAGGCTTGGGACCTTGGTTTACCTATTTACAAAATTTGGGTCCTTTCCTATTTGCAATGTGTAAACATTTTTGGATTCTTTGGTAACTTAGTCCACTTTATAAAATAAATAATAGCACTTTGACCCTCTCCAACCTTGACATATGTATTATTGGTAACATTTACTTGAGAATTTAGTAAATACCTATAAATTTTTTTGATAAAAAAATAGTTATAAAATTAAAGAGCATGAGTATGCTAGCTAGGGTAAGAAAATTTGCTTATAATGAAGAGATAACAACTTTTTAACACCTTTTTTTTTTTTTCGCTAGAAAATCATTATATTAAAATGGAAGAAAATGGGGAAAAAATTACAGAGCTACATCAAACTGATAAAATAGATTGAAGCAAAAATAAAAACGGTTCCCTGACCCCCACCTTCGGCATTGCCATCAGCAGAGGAAAGAGAATCGCACTAATCAAATCTATAGTTTGGCCTGCCCTCAGCATCTCTTCTAATGAATTCCTTAATGTTGGCAGGAAAGTCGATATTTGTGGCTGATATCCCTGTCTTCGCCGCTTCTCTAGCCAGCTAGTCAGCAATTGAGTTCGCTTCTCTGAAGTTGTGAGTTATTTTCCATGTGATACTCTCTAAATATGGCTGGAGGAATAGCCATCTCTGCAAAGCAAACCATGGAATTTTCTTTTGCTGGATAGAGATTGCAACAGCACTAGAATCCGTCTCTACCCACAGACATTGAATGCCTAGCTCCCTAGCACGCATCAGCCCCACCATAAGTCCTTTGATTTCAGCTTCGAAGACTCCGGAGACACCCATATAAATTTTGTAGGAGTCAAGAATGCCTCCCCTGTGATCACGAAAAATTTTGCCTGCACCTGCACGACCTGGGTTCCCCCTTGAGCTTCCATCAAAATTCAATTTAATCCAATTAGCCTCGGGTCTGCACCAGAAAACCTCTAAGATTGATTTAGAGGGAGATCGCTGAATCGAAATACCAAGCTTCCTGCAGCAAATGAGATCAGACATTGTCTTAACTTCACCTTTGGTGCTTGGCTTAGCATATTGAATATCCTCTAGAATCATCTGCTTTAGGTATCTTGCCGGTCTTTCCTTGCCATCATGCCTTCTACTATTTCTTTCTCGCCAAATCTGATCAGCCACTGTTAGCAACCCCATGATCCACGCCTCTTTGTAGCAAACTGATTTCTGTTTTCTTCTCCACCATGTGAGGAAATCGGCCATGGTTCCAGCTGGCTTCCATTGCACATTGAAGCATCCACAAAAAAAGAGCCATATATCTTTGGAGTAGGAGCATTGAAGGAATATATGAGTCAATGTCTCAGCCTCCATTCCACATAAGCTGCATTTAGAGACAAGGTCTATGCCCCTCTTTTGAACAGCGTCATCTGTAGGGAGCTTATCGTGCACCATTCTCCAACCAAAGATAGACACCCTGGGTTGCATCTTTTTACCCCAAATCAGAGAGAACCATGGCACTTTCGGGTTACGAATCCTACTATCTTCCCAGGCAGAATTAGAATTGAAAATCCCATCAGATGATAGACTCCACAGGCACATATCTTCACAGGGATAAGATGGAATTTTAATGGTTCGAATTTTCTCAAAAATATCATGCAGCAGAGGGGAGATAACATTTGGCAATTTCCATTTAAAATTGTCAATGAAGTCACTGACCTTTCCCTTGCAGTGAAGACTCGACTCTCCTTCCAGGCCAACTAGCTCTAAGATGGATTTGCCGCCCAACCATTTATCCGACCAGAAATTAATGCTTTTCCCATTTCCAATCGTCCAGGCTTCTTTGGTGGACATGAAGTCCCACATCTTCCTAAAGCCTGGCCAAATCGAAGAAGGCTTATAGGACTTTTTGAAAGAACCATCACCCCTCAGAAATCTCGCCCTTAAGAATTTGCATGCTAAGGAATTCTCATGCTTGACCCTCCAGACCATATTACATAGCATGGCTTTGTTTATGTCTCTGAGCCTTTGCAGTCCCAACCCACCTTCATCCTTAGGCCTGCAACAAAGATCCCATCTGACTGATATTTTTTTTGCAGTATCAATCTCACTTGTCCAGATAAAATTTCTCATCCACCTCTCCATTGTAGCAATAAGGGATGAAGGCCACCAATATACAGCTGAACTATGGTTCATCATTCCCAAGATTACTGAGCGGACCAATTCCACTCGTCCAACCATGGACAAAATCTTCCCTTTCCATCCTGCTAGTCGACCTTTGACTTTATCCAGAATGGGGATTAGCGACTCCTTTTTCACCCTTCCCTTAAAGATCTCGACCCCCAAATAGCGAGTGGGGAAGTTACAAATGGAGATACCAAGCTCTTCTGCAATGGCTTGCTTTCTAGGGGCAGGAACAAATCCCAAGAAAAGCTTGCTTTTGTCTAAATTTATTTTCTGGTGGAGAAGCTCTGGTATTTAGAGAGAAAAATATTGATATTTTTAACATACCTGATGGAAGCATTTGAGAAGATAAAAACGTCATCAACAAAAAGAATGTGTGTAGGGATAATAGCCCCACGAGGACCCGATAGAGCTTTAATGCTGTTTTTGGCTAGAAGCTCAGATAAGCCTCTACAAAGAACCTCTTCAGCAATGATAAACAGCATTGGCGAGATCGGATCTCCTTGTCTCAGACCCTTCTCCACACCAAAGAATCTAACATGGCCACCGTTTAACAGAACTGATATTCTGGCAGAAACAAGGATCTGATGGATCCAATAGATCCAGTTTTTAGAGAATCCAAATCTCCTCAGAACATTAAAAATAAAATTCCAAGAGATGGTGTCGAACGCCTTCTGGATATCAATTTTTAATCCCATACCTCCACCTCTTGTGGATGCAACCATCATGTTTGCTAGCTCCGAGGCAAGAGATATGTTGGAATGAATGATCTTCCCTTTCTGGAAGGCCCCCTGCTCCTCAGAAATAATTTTTGGAAGAACACACGATAATCGCATAGCCAGAACCTTTGATATTATTTTGCATAAAAAATTTCCCATACACAACGGCCTGAACTTGTCCAGGGATAGTGCTCCTTCAATTTTAAGAATCAAAACCAGGAAATTATTATTAATGCCGTAAGGCATGAACCCGGTTTTGAAAAACCATCTGATAGCCTTGCACACATCTGAAGATATGATGTCCCAACATGATTTATAAAAAGCTCCAGGAAATCCATCTGGACCAGGAGCACTATCTGGATCAAGATCCCACACTGCATTCTTGATCTCAGAGTCAGAGGGAATACCATCTAATCGACCTCTATCCCATTCTTCCAAAACATTTGGAATGCATTGCAATAAATCCATGTGATTGGTAAGGGGAGTACCTTTGTGAAAATGCTCATAATAACCCGCGACATATTCCTTGATCTGCTCTTTATCAGAGATCAGAGTCCCATCAACCGTCTTCAGAGATTTAATGGAATTCTTCATTCGCTGTATCTTCACTGAGATGTGAAAAAATTTTGAGCATCTATCTCCTTGATCCCTCCATCTAGAACGAGATTTTTCAGCCCATAATTTCTCATAATTTTGCAGGGCCTTCAGGTATCTGGTCTTTGCATCAGCTTCTTTGGCATAAATTGAGTCGCTTATCCCATCTCTGTCAATTACAGTCTGGATCTCCTCCATGCATTTTTTTGCCTCCATCATCTCCAAATTAAAATTTGGAAATTTTTTTTTCACCCAGGAGCGCAGGAAGACCTTCAATCTTTTTAATTTTTGAGCCATAACCATCATTGGCGATCCAGGAATGTCATTCTCCCAGGAGGACTTAACTGCATTTAGATAGTCCTCATGGTCTGTCCAGAACCTCTGGAATCGAAAAGGACAGTTTTTTGGTCTTTCAGAACCTTCAGACACCACCAGAATGGGAGCATGATCAGACGCCACTCTCTGCAAGACAAATTGGTGACATTCTTGAAAATAAGAAATCCAAGCCTCATTGCAAAAGCTTCGATCGAGCACTGCAGACACATGGCCCCTTCTCCTGTTATTAGTCCATGTGAATTTCCTTCCCTGCGAAGGAACTTGAATTAGAGAGCAAGTATCCACCATTGTGCCAAAATCTCCCGCTGACCCTAAGTTGAAAATTCCTGGCCCCCTTTTTTCAGAGGAGAGAAGGGTGGCATTGAAGTCTCCAAAAATCATCCAAGGAGTAGTCGGCCCAGGATGGGTTGCCACCAAGTCAGTCCACAATTCTCTTCTAGCAGCTCTTAGGCATTTGGCGTGCACTACAGATAAGATGAAAATTTCCTGAGCCCATTGCACAGAGACAGAGATTTGCTGCTCAGAAGACGATAGCACCACAGGCTTTGCTACACCTCTTCGCCAAAGCAGCCATAGATTTGAGACGCTGCCTAGGCGCTTGTTATAGATGAAATCAGGGTCGAAACCCAACTTGTTGAAGAACAACGTAGGAAAGGCGTTAGGGGGAATCATAGGTTCGGCAATGCAAAGGAAATCAGGCCTTTTTTCCCTTAAAATATTCCTCAAAGCTAACCTTGCTGCAGCCTTCTTTATCCCCCTTATATTCCAATAGAGGGCTTTCATTTACTATTTTTTTGATGAGGCAATACGGCCAGACTTTCGTAAAGTCTGCTCTGTATTGGTCAGGTGTTTCCCCTTTCCTTGTCGTCCAGGAACTAGATCCAAAGCCTCCCTCTCGCATAGAGTTTTGTCTATCTGCTCTACCTCCTTATGATTAACCACCACCGTGCCACCATTAATCTCGAGAGGGTTGAATGACGAGATGACATTATTGTACCATTACAGTGGTTGGCACCGACCAGTCTCATGATGCTCGCCATGCCTAGTCAGGGTCATCACTCGATCACCACTGCCATGGTAAATGGGGCTTGAAGAGTCCTTCTCGTGCATGGCCCTATTGGTGTCATTTCCAGCCCCTCGAGGAGAAACAACATTATTTCCTATGGGTTGGGAATAGGTACATTGACCCATAAGAGCCCCATTTCCACCAACAAACTGGTTATCTGATCCAGCCATAGAGTCCGCCCCATCATCCAAGTCATTCTCCCCATCATCCAAGTTATTCGTGTCATCTAGAATATTCCCTTCCTTATTCCTTTCTTCTTCTAATGGAAGGCATATTTGTATGTCTCCATTCAAATTATGCATAACTGATTTTCCATCAATGTTCCTTAAAGTATGCGATTCAAAAATGGAAGGTGATCGTTCCTTCGAAAGTAAAGAAAATCTTTCCAAGTTAGACGCACCAATCATCGGAATCTTCTCATTTCGGCGGCCACTGCTCTCATTCCGGTGACCATTGCTTTGGACGCCATCCTCTTCATCTGCATAGGTCGCCCCTGGAACAGTCTCTTTGCGCTGCGACTCCTTCCTGGTCTCTGCTTCCCTCCTTGCTCTACATACATGGACAGAATGTCCCATTTTTTTGCAGAAACCACATCTGATCAAGGCATCTTCATATATAATATTTCGTTTGAACCAGAATGTTTCGTTAGTTCCTGGTTGCCTTCGTTCTACCTGGATTTCTTCGAGTCTGGTAGCTCCAATCTCTACCTCTACCTGGACCCTCGCAAAGGTGCCCATTGCCGCAGATCGAGTGCGTCTATCCAGTGCCACAGGTCTCCCTGATGCCTTAGCCATTCTTAGCAGAATCCTCTCGTGCTAGTATTCAAGTGGTAGGTCAGGGAATCTGATCCAAACCAACTTGGTTTTGACGTTCTTGGCATGAACATCAAAATCTGCCTTCCAAGGCTGGAATCTGATTACCTGCCCACGGATTCTTGTAAGACTTCGTCTCCACATGGCTGCCATGTCTCCTTCCCTTTCAAATTGTAAAAGAATATACCCCTTACCCATAGGAGCCATCTTCACTCCGCCTTTTAGATTCCAATTCTCCTTCGCCTCCTTTCGAATGTCATCCATTGAAAGGTATCTAAAGTTCGTCCTCCCTATCAATGCAAACCTGAACCGTAGTAGTCTTTCCTCATTGGCATCTTGTGGGATTATGATCTTGGTGTAGGCTCCAGCGTGAATAGGATCGGGCAAAGATTCCACTTCCGGTAAGGCACGACCCACCACAGTAGAGTAGGATCGTCGCACCTCCTCCCTATTTTCATCTGCATCCCAAACCCGATCAACCTCACCTCCTTCTACAGATCTAGAATCATTAGCAGCAGAAGCCGATCTAGAATCCTTCCTTGAAAATTTTGGTTTCAGAAATTCAGTAATCAAAGTCTATCTACCACGATCCGGAGGCCAGCCATCCTTTGGTTCATATTCTATTCTAGTATCAATACTCGTCTCAGCCATCGCTCGCAGGTTCTTCTTTTTCTCTTCTTGTGCTTACTGCGCAAGATAAAATAGGGGTTCAAAATTCTCACTTTTCTGGAGATTCTTCACATATTTTGCAGAAGCATTCATAAAAATAAATATATCATCTGCAAAAAATAAATGAGAGGGAATGGACACACCTCGAGGTCCCGGGAGAGACTTCGGCTTCCCATCCCTTACTAGCAACTTCAAACCTCTGCAGAATACCTCCTCTGCCAAAATAAATAAGAATGAAGAGATAGGATCTCCTTGTCTATGACATTTTCCCATTGGGAAAAACCCACTGGCCCTCCATTCACTAAAACAGATAACCTGGAAGAGCTTAAAAGAAGCTGGATCCAAGAGATCCATTTGTCCGACAAACCAAACTTTACCAATGAGACAAAAAGGAATTTCTATGATAAGGATTCATATGCCTTCTGCACGTCCAATTTCAATCCCATGCCTCCACCCCTCACAGCGGAATGCATAAGATTTGCCAGCTCCGAGGCCAGACTAATATTGGAAGAAATAATCTTACCCTTCTGGAATGCACCCAGCTCATCTGAGACCAATCGCGGCAAAAGAGGCATAAGCCTGGAGGACATAATTTTAGATAGAACCTTACAGAAAAAATTACCCATGCATATTGGCCTAAATTTATCCAGAGAGGAAGCACCATCAGATTTTGGAATTAAGGAAATAAAACAGTTATTTATTCCTTTGGGCAAGTTTCCCATTTGGAAGAAATAAACAATTGCCTTACCAAAGTCCGTCTCCACTATCTCCCAACATTTCCTAAAGAATTTTCCTAGAAATCCATCAGGACCAGGAGAACTATCAGGATCCATATCCCACATTGCTTTTTTGATTTCTTCTCTGCCAGGATTCGCTTCTAGACTAGCCACATCTTCATTGGACAGAATTTTGGGAATACAATCCAGAAGATCATGATGTTCTATAATACTGGTTGGTTTATGAAACTTTTCGAAGAAAGAGGCAATATACTCAGCAATTCCCCTTTGATCTAAGACCCAAGACCCAAGACCCAAGACCCATCCTCCCTCTTTAAAGTAGAAATTTGATTTCTCACCCTCCTCATCTTCACAGAGAGATGAAAAAGCTTGGAGTTGCAGTCCCCATTTTTCACCCATCTCAGTTTCGCCTTCTCAGCCCAAAGAGCCTCGTGTCTACGACTAGCAATCAACAAGGCCGTTTTAGCATTAGCCTCTTTATTGAAAAGATCATCAGACATACCTGATTCTTCAATTGAGTCTTGGATCGATTTTAAAACCTTCGTTGCCTGCTCTAACTCCATATTAATATTTGGAAAGGAATCATGAGCCCTTACCTTTAACACCCCCTTTACTCTCTTCAACTTTTCAGATAAAATATATATAGGGTCATCTTTTATCTGCATCTTCCACGCCTCATCAACCACTGGAAGAAAATTTTCATTTTCCATCCAAAATCCATGGAACCTGAATGGAATGTTATTCGGCTTTGAGACAATATCAGAAATCACAAGCAACGAAGCATGATCTGATACCGAACTCAACAAGACACACTGCATAACATTTCTGAAAAAATTTACCCATTTTTCATTACAAAAGTTGCGATCCAACATTGCTGCCACATGACCTCTTCTCCTATTGTTTGTCCAAGTAAATTTTTTTCCAGTAGATGAAATTGGTAATAACAAACAAGCATCTATCATCGCCTGGAATTCCGCAGCAGAGCCAAGATTAAAGGTTCCTGGCCCTCGTTTTTCATTGGAAAGCAAGGTTGCATTAAAATCTCCAAGAACAGACCATGGGATCGCCGATGAAACCTGCGATTCCAACTCTAACCATAACTGGCGATGAACTACATTGAAAGAACTCGCATAAACAAAAGATAGGCCAACCTTGCTACCAGGCCAGTCACACTCCACTGAAATATGTTGTTCCGATATTGCTTTAACAATTGGACGAGCTATCCCACACTTCCAAATAATCCACAAATTTGGAACCTTATTCTGCCTATTATTGTGTACTTCCTTGGTTACAAATCTTAAATCACCTGTTGTCATGAAAGCTGATTTAATTGCAGTAGGGGACCATAAAGAATGAAATGTTTTAACATAAGCAGCAGCACCAGCTGTATGAGGGCAAGACATGGATGTTCCAGATATAATGTTGTACATTACAGAGCGGTTGTCACCTTGGTAGCCTGAAACTGTGGCTTTTGGAGACCAAGCCGCTAAGATGTCTACCCCCGGGGCACTTAAGTCTGGCTGCAATACCCCAAAGAAAAAAAGCTTTCATTCACAAGGGTGGGTGTGCTATTTCACCACCCTTTATGTCTAGACTCTCAGCCGAGCGATAAGAGAGCGTTCATTTCCTATATATATATATATACTAGTAAAACTGACACGTGCAAATACACATGTGGCATACGTGGGGAGGAGTGAGAGGGAAAGGGAGAGAATGGTCAATAAATATACTGTATAATTATACAACAATTCAAAGGTAGATAAAGCAAGACAAAAAAAATAACGTAGAAGTTTCTACTTCTTTAGCTTGAATCATGGATTTTAGAGGTTTTAAGTTTCAATACAATAAAGTGATTTGGAAAGAAAAAAAAAACATTGAACATGCAGGAATCAAATTCATACAATAACCTAGAAAAATGGAAAAAATTACCGAAGAATGAATTTAGGTCCATCGTCGAGTTGTTTACCTTGATGTGAAACAGAGATGTAAGAAAGGTTTCTTCCACAGAAACGACTTCAGAAGAAAGGATTATTGAAAAACAGAGCGGGAAATCTACTTACTTGAACCATAGGTTCAGCCAAGCATAAAATATCTGGGAAAAGCTCCTTCACCAACATTCGTAAGGCCCTTTTACCAGCAGCCTTCCTCACTCCACGAATATTCCAGAAAAAAGACCCTCCTGGATCACTAATTTGCCGCCGAACGCTTGTCAGACTTTTTAGTCTGACCACCACCCTTCTTCTTTTTCTTTACAGCCGCCGCCTTCCCTCCATTTTCTTTCTCCCTCAACAGAGCTTCCCTATCCACAACACTCATGTCTGAATGCATGATTGAGAGAAGGCCCCTTGAGTTTAGAGCAAAAATTGAGGGGTCAATATGCTCCAAAAGAGACTCAGCCGGAGGAAGAGGCTGCCGCCCCATCTGGTTACCACCTGAACGACCACGACCAGCCACCACAGGCCCTCTTCTTTGATGGGTAGAGAGTCTAAGATCAGGTCCCTGAACTTCACTCTGAGACCCGTCCATCACACCATGGTCTATGACTTCAATGGGCGGGCAGGGAGGAAGCGGGTCCCCATTAGAGGATCCATATTCTAAACCCAAATCCGACCCATTATCTAATGAATTATCCAACGGGTCTTGGAGATCTTTCTCTACTGAATTTTGAATTTCAAAATTTTCTTCATTGACCACCATGACAGCCTCTTTTCCAATTTCATTTGGAGTAATTAAAGGAGCTTCCAAAATTACTTGGAGATTTCCACCTACCACCGAATCATGATGATTCCCTAAATTGGGATTTTCTTGATTTGCATTAATAAAATCCCCACTTAAACATGGTAACTCCACCACCGAGTTAACCCTTTCCGGGTTGACTCCATCTTCCACAAACACCACCCCTGGGACTAATGCTACATTGTCCTTGGCAGATTGCTTCGTGTCCTTGGCCGACTCCGATATATCAATTTCAACAAGCACCCTTGCAAAGTACCCTAGAAGACCTTCCCTTATCCTACGGTCTAAAGCCACAGGGGGACCCACTGCCTTCGTAATAGATAATAGCACGTTCTCATGTCAGTACTCGAGAGGAAGATCCAAAAGACGGATCCAAACAAGTTTTGTGAATGTCTGCTTCTCATGGATATTGAAGTCAGGCTTCCAGTGTTGGAATCGGATAACCTGATCTCCTACTGGTAATGGACTCCTCCTCCATACTGCAGACTTGTCACCTTCACATTGAAATTGGAAGAGTACAAAACCTTTCCCAAGGGGATGCATGGTCACGCCTTTACTGAGTTTCCAGTTGACACGTGCCTCCTCCCTCAAAGCATCAAGTGAAGTTAGGCGGAAGTTCACTCTCCCTATCAGTGCAAAAAGAAAGTTTTGCCTTTTGGATTCATAGTCTTGTTGGGGAATGACTATGCGTCGGAAGTTCCCTGCCTGGATTGGATCAGGGAGCGAATCAATCGCAGGCCATGAAGAGTTTCCCACTACCGTTGCATATGATCTTTTATTCATCACCACCTCCGGTAAACCATTAGAGATCAGAACCTCTGGACCTCGATCAGGAGATTCCCTAGCACCTCCATCACGTTCTTCTTCATCGGCTGAATCCCTTCCCAAATCGCCAGACACTCTCTCTCCTCCTTGCATTTTTTTTCCCTTAATGAATCATACAACTCACCACTGTGAAATGAAATCAAAAACCCAAAGCATATGTCATGCCTCTTCGTCGAGGTGTTCTAACCATGCTTTCCCAGTCACATCCCCAGTTGATCCTAGACCAAACCTTCAGATCTTTATGGAATTATGGTCGTGCAACTGAGTTTACTGGTGTGTATGTAAAGGATACACTGTCTTGGTGTATAATTTTGATCAGCAAATTTCAGGCTTGTAGGATTTGTCATTTGTGGTAGGGGTACAACAGGGCGCGTTGGACCGAGTTTTCTTTTGATTTCAGGTTATTGTCATCCATTATGCTGGAAATTAACTAACAAAATCACATTGAAACTCAAAAGGAATCAAGGCAATCATTCCACAATGAGCTATAGTAATCAATTATCTATAGTTCCATTCTATGGTCATGAAGCCTTATAGATTTTGTGGTTTTCAAGTCTATCCTTTAATGGGTTCAGTATCAACAGCTACAATATAGTTCAACTTTTTTCTCCACAGATGAAACTAGGGAAGAGAACTTTCTATTGAAGTGTTTGTTTCTTCTTCTTCTTCCTTTTTTTTTATTTATTTATTTTTATTTTTTTCTTTTTAATTGCAACATCCTATGCTCAAAATGTGACACCCAAGAAAACAACTACTATACCAGACCTACCTAGGAGATTGGTGAGATATCCCCACTAAGAGACAATTCAGAAATTGTTAGAAGGGCATGGAAGCGAGTCAATTTAAGCTTAGGCCTTGGCCTGAATAAAGTTGTTGGAAAGGTTTTCAGAATAGGGCATCTTGGTAACTTGAATGAGGTATAGTTTTGTTCTTCCTGAACTACTTAAAATTTACTGCCACTTTATTACTTCAACTAGTAAACTATAAGGGATGTGAACTTGCCACCCCACATAGGGGATTTTCTTTCTAGAGATGCCGAGGGCAGACCAAACTATAGATTCCCTTAGCGCTTTTCCTTTTCTCCTGCTGATGGCAATGCCGAAGGTGGGAGGATAGGGAGGCTGGTGGTTCTTCTTTTGATTGGTTGTTGGGCTGTAATTGCTTTTTTCCTTTTTTCATCTTATGAAATAAATTTTTAGAGAAAAAAAAAAATAGTGAACGAAAAGTAATATTTCAATGTGAAGTAGCAATAAAGCAAGTGCATGAAATGTACTGAACTCTATATGTTACTATGATGTTTGTAGTAATAACTTCCCTGTAGCCACTTAATATTTTCCCATCTTGGTTTTTTTTTTTTTTTTTCGCTAAAGATCATAATTTTATTGAGAAATGAAAAGAATTACTAAAGCGCAAGAATACAGGGAATGACTCAATCAACTAAACGGAGTGAGCCTCCACCTTCGGCATTATCAGCAGAGACTCACTACCACTATCTATAAAAACGAAAATGAGGGCGACCAGCTTCATATTGGTTTATAATGTAATTATGCCATTTGATTCCGGTATGATTTGCATATAGAATTTTAGGACTTTTTGCATGAATCACGTCTCTGGCAACAGAGAAGTGAGTTAAGTTGGTAATGAAGAATAGGTAGTATTTCATTCCTTTATTTATTTTTTTGGGTGGGGGAGTTTTGTGGAGGGTTGCAAGGAGAGACAATATCAGATGGAGTCTACTGGAGGGCAAGGATCCATGTAACCGATAGCTGAGATTTTCCTGACTTGCTGATGCTAGGCTTCTTTCCTGGTACTTTCATTTCTCCTTTTTTGCTTTTCCTTGGATCTATATAGCCGACCCCATTAAGTTGGAATAAGGCTGATTTTTTTTTTTTTTTAGTAAAAGATTAGATTATATTAATGGAGAAAAAAAGAGAGAAAAATATGATACAAAAGCAAAGGTTGATCCTCCACCTTCGGCAAAGCCATCAGCAGAGGCTCAGCGCTACTAAGAATAAAATCTATATCTAGGTTGCCCCCCTTCATCTGTAATCAGCTCATTGAACAACATAGGAGGGAGAGTAGCCTCATCAGAGGAGGCTCCAGATGAAGCCGCTGTCTTTGCCAAGTAGTCAGCAACAGGATTAGCTTCCCTGAAGCAGTGAGAAATCTTCCACTCTACAGAGATCAAGTATGAAAGGAGATGGCACCATTCTTGATACACAAACCATGGAATGAGCCTGTGGTGAAAGAGGGAAACCGCCGCAGAGGAGTCAGACTAGATCCAAAGGTGAGATATGTGCAGGTCTCGAGCAATTGATATGCCTTTAATGATGCTCCAAATCTCAGTTGAAAAGCTAGAATCCACGCCTAAGGAGAAACTAAAGCACCGCATCATTCTCCCCTGGTGGTCCCAAAAAATGCCTCCGCATCCTGCACGACCAGGGTTGCCAAGGGAACACCCATCAACATTTAGCTTCACCCAAGTCTGGATAGGCTTGCACCAATGGACTTCCAGAATGCCTTGTCTGCTATGGGGAGCAGTACCAAGATTAAGTCTTCTACAGATAATGAGGTCCTCTATAGATTTGGGGTAGAATTTTTGGTTACTACATAAAAAAGAAATCTCACTTTTAATGCCACGAAGGACTAATGCTGCGCTTCTCGATTTACCCTCATAGCGCCTCTGATTTCTTTCATTCCAGATCACAGCCATCGTAACAAGCAAATTGAACGTCAAGCCCATCTTTAAGGACCATCCTTTGCCCTTGTTGCGCCACCAAACAACCATGTCTATCGCTAAATCTTTATTGGTCCAGGCTACGTTAAACAAGTCTAAAACCTTCCTCCATAACTCAGTTGAGAAGCTGCAATCAAGGAATAAATGGAAGGTAGACTCAGAGCTGAAGCCACATAGATCACACCTAGAAGGAAGGTGAATTCCTTTAGATTGAATTTTCTCATTAGTAGGGATCTTGTCATACAACCAGCGCCAACCCAGGGTAGAGAGCCTAGGCGGAAGGAATTTATGCCAGATAACCTTATCCCAAGAAACCGAAGATGATGGGGACCTAAGGGCATTCCAGGCAGACTTAACAGTGAAGTGCCCCATCGGATTTAAGCTCCAAATGCATCGGTCCTCCATAGGCAGCGATGGAAGGTATATGCCCTTGATTTTTGAGAAAATGTCCTTTAAGAAAAAGGACTTCATCTGAGGCATCATCCAACGACCTTCATCAATGAAATCTGACACTGAAGGAGCAGGATTGCGAATCACATCCTCCCCCAACTCCGATAGCTCCCAAATAGAATGAGTCCCAACCCAATTATCTCTCCAGAAGTCAATGTGTCTTCCGTTGCCGATGATCCACCTCTCGTTATCAGATACAAACTTCCACATTCTCCTTACCCCTGGCCAAATGGAGGAGCATTTGTAGGCTCTCTTGGGCCTACCATGGCTAGACAAGAATCTTGCTCTAATAATTCTGCTAAGATGAGAGTCACCATGCTTGATCTTCCATGCTAGTTTGGCAATTAGGGCCTTATTAACATCCCTGAGTCTACGGAGACCAAGGCCACCTTCCTTCTTGGGCTTACAGACCTGATCCCATTTGACAGTTACAGCTTTGGAGCTATCAGTCTCCCCTGTCCAGATAAAGTTTCGCATCCATTTTTCAAGGCATTTAATCATGGTCGCAGGCCACCAGTATATAGAGAAGTTGTGCAATGGCATACCAGAAATGACTGATTTGACTAGCTCCACTCTACCAGCCATAGAGAGAAGTTTCCCCTTCCAACCCGCTAATTTAGCTTTGATTTTATCCATCACAGGGAGAAGGGATTCCCTTTTCACACAACCTTGGAAGATCTGGACCCCCAGATCTTTGGTGGGAAAAGAACAGGTTGTAATATTCAACTCATTAGAAAGCCACTGCTTCCTTGCCGAAGGGATTTTTCCCAAAAATAGTTTACTTTTTTCCAAATTGAAAAATTGACCTGAACTGCTTTGGTAGCTATCAAGGAAAACCCTGAGGTTTCTGACATACCTTTTAGAGGCGTTCATAAATATGAAAAAATCATCAGCGAAGAGAATATGGGTAGGAATTTTAGCTCCACGGGGACCAGCAATAGGCTTGATAAGATTCTTGGCAGCCAGATCCTTTAACCCACAGCAAAGAACTGCCTCGGCAATAATAAATAATATGGGGGAGATAGGATCACCCTGCCGGAGACCTCTACTTGCTTCAAAATAGCCCACAGGGTCGCCATTGAGGAGAACTGAAATTCTAGCAGACCTTAGAATCATGTGGATCCATCCTATCATAGTGTCAGAGAACCTCAATCTGCTAAGGATCTGGAATAGAAATTCCCATGAAATGGTGTCAAAGGCCTTCCTTATGTCAAGCTTCAAGCCTAGGCCGCCTCCCCTGGATGAATTTCCCATGAGGTTGGCTAACTCAGAAGCCAGTCCAATATTCATCTGGATTACTTTGCCCTTTTGGAAAGCTCCTTGCTTCTGAGAAATAAGTCGAGGAAGGACTATAGAGATACGGGAAGCCAAGACTTTTGAAAGAATTTTGCAAAAGAAATTCCCCATGCATAATGGACAGAATTTATCTAATGATCTGGCATCATTCACCTTAGGAATTAGTAACAAAAAATTATTATTGATTCCATGAGGGAGAATACCTGAAGAAAAGAACCCTTTCACCGCCCTGCAGACATCAATGTTCACCACCCCCTAGTAGGTTCTGAAGAAAGCTCCCGGATAACCGTCCGGAACTGGAGAACTATCAGGATCCAGGTCCCAAACTGCTCGTTTAATCTCATCATCAGAGGGGATGGAGTCCAGCATAAGTCTATCTGGGTCATGAAGAATATTGGGAATGCAATTGAAAATTTGAGGTTGAGTATCTAGCTCGATCCTCTTATGGAACTCCCCATAGAAGTCTGCCAAATAGCTCCCCAACTGACCCTGATCACTGATCTCAGCCCCGCTTTCTGTGATAATGCTCCTGATGGAGTTCCTCGATCTCTTTATATGAGTCATAACATGAAAAAACCTAGAGCATCTATCCCCTTCTTTCAACCATCTAATTCTGGACTTTTGAGCCCAAAGTTTCTCATGATTGTCAATGAATAAAGCTGAGTTTTTTTTTGCTAGAAGGTCAGAAATATGTATTAAAAAAGAGAGAAGAAAAAGGGGAAAAATATAATACAACCTAAAAGCCAGAAGTGAGCCTCCACCTACGGCATTGCCATTAGCGGAGACTCACTTCCGCTATCTCATAAATCTAAATCTCATTCTTCCTGCCTCATCTAAAAACAGCTCGCTCATGATGCGATGAGGGAGGATTACATCATTAGAAGAGGTCCCAGTCTTGGCTGCTTCTTTAGCCAAATAATCTGCAATCGAATTAGCTTCCCTGAAACAATGCGAGATCTTCCAAGAAATGTTATTTAAATAACTAAGAAGGTGGTTCCATTCCTGACGAACAAACCAAGGAATAAGCCTATGGTGGAATAAAGCTGAGTTTGTTGTTGTTGTTTATAGTTTTAAAATTTCACAGATCATCCAAATTGCATTTGATGCAATGAAAGGAAAAATTCTTGATCTATTGGATGGTGTGGACCATCAACTTGTGCTCATATTTACATTATATACATCAAGAGTGACTACCAATTGAATGGTTGTCTTACCTACATATGTGTAGTATGGATGACTAGTCAGATGAATTATGAAATTTTGAGTCACTCAGCATATTAGTTGCCTATGGAAAATTAAAAGAAGAAAAGAAACATACATGCTTATCTCCAAAAATTATCTGAAGTTGAGGTTTCTCGTTTAATTCCTTGAAAGCTTAAGGATCATGTAGCTTCTCTTGAGAAGAACTTTCTCTTCCTCACTAGCTCTCTGATTAGCATGTTCAAAGGCTAGTTTGGATATGCTTGATTCTATTCAACCCTATTTTGGATGTTGATTAAGTATTATCAACGTTAAAGTGATAGCTTAGGGCCTGTTTGATTTTGTTTCTCCTGTTTCTGTGTCTAGAAACAACAAAAACAGTTTTTGTCATTTCTATGCTAAGAAACAATTTTTGGAATTGCAAAAAAGTGTTTGATTTTTCTGTTTTCCGAAACGTTTTTAACAGTGTAATCGAGTTCAGGGCATGAGCGAAGGCATGACGTTGTAGGAATGCAACTCACGAGTGAAGACATGACGTTGGAGCTCTAGGTAAATGGGTCTCACTAATTAAGATTGATCAAAGGCAATGATTAAGAGTAGGAGCTTGTAGGGATCTTGATCAAGAAGCATTATAGCTGAGATCTGATGCATAAAAGCTTTTGTACCAGTAAAGTTCACTTTTTTTGCAGGTTAATTAATTAAGTAGCAATTGGAAGGAAATAGGGAGAAGTAACAGTGGATATAGTAACTAGTTGCTGATTCAATCTCTTGCATATATATAGTCTATTTGAAGGGGAAGAGTCCATGTTCAAAGCTTGGTTTCATGACAATGGTTAAAACAAAACCCATTTTATCCTTGTCTTTTTGCAGGGGCAAAGATTCTCCTTTTATGAAAAGCTAAGACCCATCTCAAGAACAATCCCCGGGTTTAGAGTTTATTATAAAAGACAAATGGAAAGCAAAGTGAAATTGATCATGAGAGAAAACTACTATATTGCTAATCAAAATCATTTTGGTGTAAGAGAATGGTCTTTCTCTAGCTCAGGTACCTCAATTTGTTCATATAAATTGATGAAGTTCTGGTCTATGGAGAGTTTCTAAAGATTTCACTTTGCTATTATGGGTTCAGTTTCAGAGACAGCCCAGCAAGAAAAAAGGGGAAAAAATGTTGGCTTCTGATAATGCAGAGTAAAAATGGAGGTGGATTTCTAACAATGCAAACCCAGTTTCAAAAATATCCAGATGATGCATACCCAGTTGCAAGGATGAAGGCTTCTGATGATGCATACGCAGTTTCAAAAATATCCAGACAAAAAAAAATTTCCTGTCTCAGATGCATACCTAGTTTCAGACGCATAGAGCAACAAATCAATAGAGCAACAATAGAGCAACTAGGCTTGAGATTAGAAAGGGTTTTTGTTGATCTTTCCCACAGAAATAAACAAGAGAAAACCCCAAACCCCCACCATTATTAGAGAAGAAATTAGGGCCAAGGCAGGAACTCTAAAATGGGTTGAACGATGACCATAGAGTTGCAGGTAGAGATACTACCGATGAATCTATCTATCAATGCAAGAAGACGAACCTTGAGCTTCAAGAACTATAGGGATGAGAGAGTTCCTCAGCGCTGGGTTATGGGAACTATAAGGAACCTAGAGCTTCTAGAACCTTAAGCTTCAACAGCTTGGAGATGGAGCTGCCACTTCGAAAGTTTGGACAAAGATAAGTGAAGAAGGGGAGTTGCAGGTTCACCTTCAAGTTTTCCCTTTGGAGTCACCCCTTGAGAGTTGTAGCGAGATATGGAGAGCAGTACCTTCTATCGGGATTTTGTTAGAAGGGCTTGGGTAGATCGCCTAATCTATCGGGATTTTTGTGAATTTTTTCCCCTCATTTTGTTTCAAAGAACAGAAAAATAGGCTGGACTAGTTTATCTAATCCTGTTTCCAGACACAAAAATAGGCATAAATTTCTATTTCTATTTCTCAAGAAAAAAAAAAATGAAACGAGATAGAAATATCAAACGGTTTTTTGGGTGTTTTTCCTTTT
>NC_056558.1:16390026-16438213 GCF_013358625.1 Macadamia integrifolia
AAAAAAAAAAAAAAAAAAAAAAAGGTTATGTCTATTTAGCTACCATAGAAGAATTTTGAAACTAAAAAAAATAAAATTTTTTTTTTATTTGCTTGTGTTTTAGGGAAGACATTTGTTTTTTTGCAATACAAGAAAACTTCACCACTCCCAAGACAAATTTTGAAATTTAAAAAAATAAAATAAAATTCTCTTGATTCAAGACATACTAAACATAATGAGAATTTTTTAAACTAAAAAAATCATATATTTTTGTACCCTTTTTTTCCTCTTTTCTTTTCTTCCCTTGCCTATCAAACACAACCTAATGGAGCCATATACCTCAAAATCCCACCACAAATCCCAAGGCCATGCTGACATAGAACCCTTCAATTTGGGCACCGTTTGACAATGTTTTGTTTTTGCCATTTCTGCGTTTTCTTGTTCTCAGAAACGGAGAAACAACCTAAAAAATATTTGATAAAATTGTTCTGTTTCACTTGTTTCTAGAAACATAAATCAAAATTGATGCTTACCTATAATTTTAGAAACAACTTTGACGAAACAAGTCTTGTTTCGTCTTTCTAGAAATGAATTTGAGAGGTAAAAATGGCTGTTGTGCCCGATAAATCTCTCAACTATTTAAACCTAAAAAGAGGCAATCGAACCATCTCTCCCTTTTGGGCATCCGATGATATTATTGGGTTTTTTAGTGGCATTATGTTTACAAAAAACATTTTGAGAAAGAGGTTTATCAAACACAAAAAAAAAAAAAAAATTGTTTTTGTTTCTGAAAGGGTGAAAAGCCGTTTTTCTAGAAACAGCAAAAAACGTTATCAACTGGTGCCTTGAAAGATACTGCCTTCATCCCCTCTTCAATATCATTGTTAGCCCATCTTAAGTGCAATTCGGTGTGAGCGGAGGCCCACAGAGTCCTCAGTTTCCCATAAAGCTGGATGCATCAAAGCTTGGAGCTGAGTACTTAATGGAATGCTATCTAAGAAATTAATTCTTATATGACAAGTTCAAGACATCCAAAAAGGGAAGCATTAACATGCTTTGAGGAATGCCACCGAGAGTCTCTTCATTGATAAATCCAAAGATTCTAGTAATATAATCTTGGCTCCATTTGGTTGTAAGGGGAATTAAAGGACAAGAAAATAAAATTTTTGTATTTAAAAAGAAAATGTTTATAATCATTAACCCATGCAATTATATCATTAACCTCAATCAATCTATATTTAATTATTAAATTTCACTTTATTTTGCATCCTTAACCCTTTCCTATAATATGTAAAATAAAAATTACATGTAAAATATATCTTTACTAAATATGTTTTAAAAAATTAACTAGTTTATAAATCACAAGGGATTACATGGAATAATAATTATGAAAGTTTCTTATTTAACTATGAAAATTTTACTTCCATTCTCCTTAAATATCCCTTGCTACCAAACATAGCCGACATTCCAAATCTTTTCCAGAATGTTTCCAATCAAATAATTTCTTGATTAGTTCAATGATAGCAACCTAAGAGGACTTGTCAATTCTTTTGGAATCTCTCCTGACAAATGATTGCCTAAAGGTTTATGCTCACTAGAAGCTTAAGAGTGTTAAATCGTGTCGAATGGCATTAATTGGGTAAGTAAGGGAACTTTTTCTATGAACACTTTATGGGCCATGGCCTCTATGGATGAAAGGATCTGAATCCCCCAATTGAATCAGCTCAATCATTTTTCTATTTTTAGGATTCTGGCCAATTCTAGGAATACTAGCTCAACTTTTTAGGAATACTAGAATTGTTTTTGGAAATCAGATTGATGCTGTATAATTCTCATGAGCAGAATTGGATAATAACGCTAGTGCATCCTCTCCCTTCTTCCCTTAAATTCCATCTCCCTTTCAGTTGCCATGACCCTCTGTCATTCTCTCATCATTCCTAGACCCTAGAGGTTCAATCTAGTCCACCCATCTTAAATCTCATCAATGGTTGTGATGTGAATTCATCCATTACATTTCATAAATTTATGTATAGAATTGAAATCATCTTTTCTGTATCTAGAACAAACTTCAAAAGTATTGCCAACCCAGGGCTTGCTCCATTGGTTGGCACTTCTCCTTTAGGACTCCTAACTTAGGAGAATGCTTCAGGGACAGAACTATTAAGTAATTTATACAGAGAATGCTTCAGGGACAGAACTATTAAGTAATTTATACATTCGAATAGAAAAGGTTTGGGTTATCGTTTGGCCATGACGTATGTTACATTTTGGGTGAAACACATAAATATTTTTATTTTGTGTGTATTATTTCTCTTTTTTTTTTTTGGTGCAAATTCTAACTTTGGGGCATTATTAATTCTTATCCATCCGTGGGTTGCCCAAATGATTAGGGCGAATTGGGGATTGTGTGGATAAGCATACAGTCCCAGATTCGATTCCCCATCTATAGTGGCGTTGGGTTGCAGCGTTAATCTCCCAAAGATTAGTCGAGATGCACGTAAGCTGGCCTGGACATCTTGGTTAACAAAAAAAAAAATCCTAACATTGTTTTCATCACATTTTTCAAATTACCAGAAGCAAGTCTTCCATCTCTAACCATTGGTGGCTTCCATGAATTCTTAAGTAGTCACTAGACCAACCCTTTTTAATTCTATAAAGAAAACTTCTTTCTTTCAAATAATACAAATAAGATAAGGGAAAAAGAAGTCTGTTTGAGAGTGTGCCTCCTACGGCTAGACATAAAGGGGGTGAAATGACATCCACCCTACCTCCTATGAAAGGTAGAAATGTCCTCCCATTGATGCTTTCTCTTATGATCTCATTGGGCCCCGCATTAGTGCAAGGGCCACGCTCCCTGACAGAAAACTCTTGCCCATAAGATAATTAATACATGCTTAGACAAATAGAGCAGGGTCAATGATGCTCAACCAAACACAGAGAAACAAGATCAGAACAAGGGAATTAAAGGCTAGGAAAAAGAAGCAGGAAAGACAGCATGGCCTATGTTTAGAGCTCAAATACAATAAGAGGAATGAAATAACCATCCTGCCCTTCATAAAATGATTAAAATCCTACCTTGTTGATATATTCCGTACAATTGAATTAAGGATCTATTCAGTGACACGCTACCTCTGAAAGGAACCCTCTCCTAGAAAGATAATCCCACAACCCTCTAGAAAAAGGTATTAATCGATAGCTATTTAACAAAGAAGAAAAAAAATCTGAAATCGATATCTAGTTTTCTAAGATCTCATTTTCAATCATTGTCTGATTTTGCTATAGAGTTACATTTGACCGCCATAAAAAGAACTTAGAATCTCTTTCATCCTAGGTGAGTGGGGAAATTCGGTTCAATAAAATTTTGTATTAAGTTTTCTTTACACAAGGAATGGACTTGGAAAGAGTAGTATCCACCATTTAAATTATGGGAGGTAATATAGTGATGAAATTAAGACTACATTTGGCATGCATTTTAGGTCAATAATGCATTTTAAGAATTCATACCAATAAAAGGATGTATCTAGTGCATGAGGTTCCTGCATATGCAAGGTCCTGAGAGAGGCAAGAATTACGTAGCCTTTCCTCGAGAACATTGAGAGGTTATTTTGACCGCTTGACCACCAGGAATATCCCCATTCATAAGTCCGAGATCTACATCTGGGAATTGAAAGGTTTAAATGATCAACTCTGCTTCACAACATCCGTACCTTTACTGTTGGACCAAGCGCGGCACTATTGATGCTCTCGGGCATGCTCCGATTGGCCCCATGCCAGTTGTATGCTTTGTTGGTTCCTACTAACTCAAGATCTCATGCATGAATGATAGCTAATATCAGGAATTCCTAGTATTATAGTATGGCCAAGCATTTCTCCTCATAATAATAAGACTCAAGGTGCACCATCTATTTTGCCCAACGCGCCTGATACGCATAAAATCCACTCGCCAATGAGAGGCCACCACATGGAAAGGGACCAGGTTCATCTCATGAATAGTCCAAGACCATGATCATACCGTGGAGAACAAACCCCCATATTTAACAAACTTGAAGCTCTTCAAAAAGTCCAAAATCTGACTTAAGCATTAGAGAATTTCTATTGAAATTCACTCCGGCCATCATCCACAGCATCCTCTTAGACTCTATGTACAAGTTATCCAGCTCAGATTTTCATGGCACAGCACCTACCATGTTATCAATGAAAAAACCCTTCAAGATTTTAAAAAGGAAATCCAAAATTCGTTTCCCACGAGGATATTCTTTTTAAATGGATTTTCCAACATAAGTATGCCTTCCATGAATAGTTTATAGAATCGAAGATCTCATTTTCAATTCCTATCAAATAAAAAAAGATCTCATTTTCAATCATTGTTGTATGCTTTGTTGGGTCAATCTCTACTAAGGTTTTCCTTCATGATCCATGAAGCTAAGCTTTCAGTACAGCTTTCAGTACTTGATTGAAGGTACTTTGGGGCAAGATATCCCAATGTTCCTTGTACTAGCTTACTTTGTGTTTGGTTTGAAGGAAGCAACCCTGATGCACCAAAGTAGGAAACCTTTGCCATATAATTATCATCCAAGTGTGATGGCCAAATTATCCTTGGGTATGGGTAAATTTACTGTTGTACCCTTCACTTTAAAACCCTCAAATTGATAAATGCCTTCATTTTTGTGAACATAAACCTCTACAATTTGCATCTACTCCGACTATCTACGAAGAAAAGAGGAAAAAGAAACAACTGAGGAAGAAGTCTGCTTTTGCTCTGACTAACGAGGACTAGAAGGAGGTGATTGAGGTGCTTCAGAAGGAGGGGCTTGTAGTCTAATTCGAGCACACTATAGAAGGTCTTGAGGGCTTTCTCAGGAAATTTTACTTCCCTATAGATTTGTATGATATCGGAGAAGAGACCAAGAGTGACAGAGATGGCAAGATTTCTCTCTCCTAATAAGACTAAACCTTAATGTTTTAGGTCAATAGGGTTTGATTCACTCTTTGAAGACTTAAAATTTTAGAACCCTAGTTATGCATCACCAATGCATTCAGCTTGTAAAATCCATTTTTAAGGTATTTCAGGCTAGCTATAAAGCTCAACCAGATGATACCTCCTAACAGATTAGACCTTTTTGGTGGCCAAGAATAAAATAGAAGCAATGAGATAAAAGAACTGTGCGCAGTCTTTGTAAGAGGTAAGTGGAAGGGTCAAAAAAGTATTTTTACATTTTAAATTGACGCTGTTACTCCCTAAGGATGCGATGGATATTAGTTTCAAGTCATGGGGTTACAAGAAATAAAGAATATTTTTAGGGGTAGTACAAAAAAATTTCCCTTTTTCTATTTTTTAGTACAATCTGATCTTTTAGCAATATATTTTTTTTTAATATATTTCACCCTTAATCTGATTTGGTCTCAGTTTTTTTTTTTTTTTCTTTTTCTTAATTTTACTAACTTCTTATATCAAAGGTACAGATTAGGGGTGAAATAGCACTGAGTTTCTTAAAACCTAGCCCAACCCTGTTGAGCCCATGCCAAATCAACTGGTCCTAATTGACCCTAATTGGGCCGGGTTGACCCTGATTTTTTCCAGTTTTCGCCGTTTGCGTTTCAACAGAAAATAAATAAATAACCTATTGAGCTGTTATTATTAAAATATTCTTATACGAAAGGTACAGATTAAATGATTTTTTTTCAGCAGGAGAACTTTATTAAAATGATGAAAGAATGTGAGCTTACAATCCTATCGAGCTGTTATTCCACCTTCGGCATGGCCATCAGCAAAATTAACAACCCGATGAAAAGGATAATCTGAACCTAGGCCTTTGTTGAGCATCCCAAATCTGATCATGAGTAATAAAGGAAGGAGGGGTGTCCCAGGAAGAAGTGGACATGGTTGCAACCGATTGCTTTGCTAACTTGTCTGCAACAAAATTTGCCTCTCAGAAGCAGTGTGTCACAGTCCATGTCAAGCTATTCAAGGAGGCTTACCATTGCTATTGAAGAATCCATGGGATTTTGCGGTTGCAAATGCATAGAACCATAGATTATGAATCACATTCGACCCAGAGATTTTTAATGTTCAATGCCATTGCATGTCGAACACCAATGAAGAAAGCCGCAAATTTTGCCATGAAGTTGGTGGTGATACCTTGATAATTTGCAAAGCATAGGAGCATCCCACCCCTACTATCTCTGAAAGCCACTAGATCCCGAGCAGCCTGAATTTCCCAGTGAGCAACCATCAATGTTTAACTTTATGTAGTCTTGGTTCGGAGGATGCCAAATTAACTTCAGAAATTTTAGTTCCCCTAGATGCGTTGAAACTTTTACCTATGATCAATACACATTTAAAATTATGAAGTCTAACATAATAATAAATGTTCAGCATACCAGACCATAAGAATCAATAACCCATATTTCATTATTCAAAATAGAAGGATAGGATGAGAACCCTAAATTATATTATATTAATTAAAGTTAAAATCAGAGTTGAGTTGGACCAGGCCAGGCTGGCTGTAGGCTTCAACCCAGGCCTGACCCAACCCTAACTCGACCTCAAGGTAAAAAATCTTAGTCCAAGCCCTCTTCGGGCTTAGGGTGGGCCAAGGTGGGTTCAGACTATCAAGGCCAAACTTACACCCCTAACACGGATTCATGACTTAGTTGATCTTTAGACCAATTTTAAGACGGACTGCATCAGATTCATAGATCCTCAATCCAGAACCAGGTCATAATGTAAACTAAACTAAAGCTATCAAGATTTATTTCTTTCCTAAGCAGCTTAATATGTAGGATAGGATAAAATCTTTTACCTATGGTGACCTGAATCACTCAAAATGGATTGTAAGCCATTTGAGGACGACTACATCCAATTCCATCTTTTTTTCCCATCTCCTTGGAAACCAGGTGGGCAACAGCAATTGGTACAGGTGGAATTACATGATCTACACATTCATCTATGCCTGCAACAAATAGCTACTTAGCTTAGGGGTTTCCATCATACATGGGTCATAGAAAGAGAGTGAATGAGAGCCACTCATGTGGAATCCAGACCCCATGTGACTCCCTCTTGTCTTGGTCAGGGCTCGCTTTTGGCCTTGTAATGAAATTTATAAAATTTCCAAGGTTCCATCGAATAGTTCTGGAGGTTCATTGAAAGAGGACTAGTGTAGTACCTCTAAAGAAACTTTAGTCCTTGACTTGACCACTAGTGTTCCCCAAGTTAGCCGAAAAATAAAATAACGGAGCAGTTTCTTTGAAAGATAATGTAACTTTTGCACTAGTGTGAGGGTCAAAGAGTGCATATATTGAAGCATTAACAGGCGTGAAATTTCGGCCTTTTATGGGGTCGATTAAGACGGTCATTTAAAATGTTTGGGGTAGAGGCCACATTGCCTGTTAAAGTTCTTTTTCCCATAAAATAAATAGATCACGACACATAACTTGTTTCCCTATTCATGTGACTCAATCATCAACGAAGGTGAAATTCGTGAAACCGCCGGTTATGAATTACAAGATGGACTGAGTTGGTGTGATTTCTTGTAATGCATTATCAATCTAGAATAAATTCCAAATGCAACATTAATTTCCAAATCTATTTAAAATTATGTAAAATTAAAACTTACTTTTAATTTTTTTTTCTACCAGAATTTTTCCATGGAAACAACAATCTATAAAGGAAAAGATCAAGCAGGATTATTGGAATTTGTGGTTGATGTCAATTTTTTGGTGTAGATAATTAATCTTTGGTGAAGTGTGAAAAATCTGGTTAAGGAGAAGCTAGAGTATTTTTTCTTTTTTTTAACCCAATATTTTTGTAAAGACTAACAACTTAATCTGTTCGGTTAAAAATATTACCCATAAGGCAATGGCTAAGAAAATTCTGATTAGGGATAACAACATTCTGTACAAGTTGGTGCGACAATTAGCTTTTGTTTATCTTTCTTCATTAAATTAAAAAAGAAAAAAAAATTGTCCCAATAGGTTCATCTACATTAGTTGGAGAATTAATTCTTCCAAGCAACACATGTCAGAAAAATATCCTAATTCTATCTCTTAACCCTTTTTTGTTTGAGTTCTTTTGAAATTTAAAATTCCAGAGATTTTCAAATTTTTTACTTCTTTTCCCTTAAAAATTTCTCCAAAACCGTGAGATTTAAGCATTTTTTTTTTTAAAAAGCATGCCAATCTAATATTTAAGAGAAAAATCTAATGTTCCTCTCTTCTATTGTTGTCATTTAGTATTTTTAAGGAAAAAGGACTGTCCAAGAGTGTAGGGATTACACCTAGATATTAAGACGGAAAAAATGATTGCCGTAATCCCATGAAATGTTAAAATTACGCCCTGTTGATGCTTCCAGGTGTACTACCATTGGCTTCCTTAACAGGTGCAGGAGCCATGCCCCCAAATAGATAACTCCTCCCTTATTTTGTATTTCTTCTTTATATTTTTCCTAACAAACATAGCCTTTTTTTGCGAAATGACCCAACCCCACAAACTTTGTAAGTCTTCGTCAAATTTTATATCTTTTACCAAAATAAATAAATAAATAAAAATATTAATTAAGAAAATATTTATACCTAATGCCTATTGAAATCCCAGTCAATCGGCAGTCTAGCTCGAAGTGATTTAGGCGGTGAAGGAGATGTGGAATCTGAAGGTTTTCTTTTAGGGTATGCTTCTCCTGTGGAGGACTTAGGGTATGATCATTGGATTGATTCTTTGCAGGGAGATCCTAGTATGGATATAGGTGTTCATGGTATGGGAGATTTTGAGTTTCATGGTGTTGATTTTGATCAGTTAGAACTTCCTTTTGCTTCTAAGTATCAGAGCGGGAGTTGGATAGTTCCTCCCTTTCCTCCTTATAATCCTCTTGGGAAGAAGGTCAACTTTAGAATCAGGGGATCGCTGGTTTGTGGCTGATTTTGTTCTTTGTTACTCTTTGGGTGGTTTCCCTCCCGCTTGATTTAGCTATAGGTTAGTCCATTGTTTTGTTGTGGAGTTTTCTCCTTGTATTTTCCTTCTTCTTTCTCTTTTAATATATTTTTTATTCATCTGAAAAAAAATTGTATAGTGGATAATGAGATTAGAAGCTTTATAAATCAATTTTCTTAGGCATAATCTCAAACTCATTGATTTGTATTAATTCCATTTACAACCATAGTATTTTCACTAATATTGAAATCAATGGATAATCAATTCACCTATTCATTCATAACCTCATACTCAAATGATTTTTTAGCAGTTTCATTCAGTTCAGTTTCAGTCTAGATATTGTTAGATTCAGTGTGATCCAATTTTCAATCAGTCTCATCTCTTGAGGACAAATGCACAACTATGAAAAAGAATCCAAAGAAACACTCACATACAACATAAGGGTTAAGGTGGTTCAACAATTTATACATAGATTTTTGTTATTATACCATAGAAGGACTCCCTTCATTATTTGTTACAGCTTAGGAACCATACTTATTACAAAATGACAAAGTATAAACCATAAAATAAAAAACAATAACTTTCTATCAAAAAAAAAAATCAAAAACAAATAACTGAAGAGAAACCAAAGGAGGAAGATTCCAATGACATCGAAATATGTATAATCATCTCCCACCATCTAATGATATTAGTACTCCATTAGTCAAACTATCGTACCCAATAGTACTGTGACTATGCAAGTTTGATGGTTCACCCAGAAGACATTCCACCTCCTCAGGATTCTGTGCAACCCAAGGATGGCTCTGATACTTGCTCAACCTGTGTAGCTCCATTGCTACTTCCTTCATTGTGGGCCTTTCTTTCCCTTTTAGCCTTAAACATCTTTCAGCCAATTGTAAAACTTCATGGAGTTGCTCTTTGCACCCTTCAGTTATAATCGGATCATCAAGAATTTCCCAAACCCTACCCTCGTTGATTGAAGTGACAAAATTCATGGCTAGACATGTCTCTTTACCAGGCCCATTAGAATGGATTGCTTTCTTCCCGGTTAGTAGCTCCACAAGTACTACACCAAAACTATAAACATCACTTTTTTCTGTTAGTTGACTTGATTGAAGGTACTCAGGGTCCAAGTACCCCAATGTTCCTTGGACTATTGTACTTATTTGATTTTGATCTAAGGGAACCAACCTTGATGCAAAAGTCTGCAATCTTTGCCATATAATTATCATCCAAGAGAATGTTTGCAGACTTAATATCTCTATGAATGATAGGTGGTGAAGCCGCAGAATGCAAATAAGCGATTGCCTCCGATGTTTCCGCAGCTATCCTCAGTCGATTATCCCATGAAATAGGAGAGTTGCTCCCCTTACCATGGATATGGTGGAATAGGGTGTTGTTTGTAACAAATTCATACACTAATATAGGAACCTCAGACTCTAAGCAACAACCCAATAGCTTTACCACATTTCTATGGTTGATTTGGGAGAGAATAACCACCTCATTTATGAATTGCTCTATCTGACTTTCATCAACTACTTTTGATTTCTTAATGGCAACAATTCTATGATCAGGTAGAATTCCCTTGTATACTGTACCATAGCCTCCTCGACCAAGTATCTGGTTTTGAGCATAATTGTTAGTTGCCTGCTTTAGTTCTTCTTCTGTAAAGATTTTGGCAGTTTCAACAGGGCCTTCACGGGAAGATAGTTGTTGCTTTAACAAGAAACCTCCATTTTGCTTGAAGAATTTTTGCTTAAGTTTGTCAACCTTTCTCTTTTGATATACGTAAAGCCCCAAAAAACTAACAATAAGTAGAAACAAGCAACCTGAGGCAGTACCTGTAAGAAGCCATTGAACTTATTGAACGTTGGGTCAAAATTGGGGTGCACATAGAGCATAGATTATGTACTAATGGAGCAGCAGGAACAATTAGGGATTTCCATAGAACTTTCTTTACCCTTGCTCAATGAGGGTTATATCATAAATATATATTTGATATTCAATAGTATTTAATAGTAATAGGCAATCCCATTGTATTAATTTATAGAATTAATTGATGATGAATTAATAGATAACTCCAGTCTACGCTAGATGGCCAATACAAGGAATTCTAAACTTAATTCTGTTGAACCACAACAACCCGGGTCTATATTTGGAATTCTAAATTTATTGTAGTCAAACTATGCTAGACCGGGACCTGTTCTTCTGCTTCTTCCTATTTAAAATTCAACTGTTTAGAGTTTAGACCAACCTCGCCCAAGTTTCACCCCGGTCAAACACCCAAGGTATCATGATTATATTTTCCTAAGCTTAGGTAAAGCCTGATTGTATTATTTATATTTCAATTTTGGATTGATTTTCACGAAATTAACAATGGCTAAATTTTTGGTCAAGAAATAGAAATTGTGTAGTTGCATCAATTTGAAATATTCCAAGAATGAAATCCATTTGGTAATAAAACCTCTAGATTTCTTTGTGAGAGCGTGGTGGTGATAGCATGGCAGGGTTGAGAAGCGTTTCTATTTCATTAAAATAAAGTGCAAAAATAAAACCAAACAACTTCCAAAATAGAAATCATCTTACGAAATTGAAATTGGAATTGAAATTGAAATTCTGGCCATAAGATGTAGGATATAGGATATGAGAGTCATTTTATTTATTATTTTTCTTACCTACGGTGACCGGAATCACTGGAAATTGCTTTTGAAGAGGAATGCATCCCCTTCCAATTTTTTTTCCATCTCCAAAGTAACCAGGTGGGCAAGAGCATTTGTAACTCCCAGGAAGATTGGTACAGATTCCACTGCAAGAATTAGTAATTGGATCTGCACATTCATTTATGTCTGCAAGAAACACACTTACTAGCTTAGGACTTTCCACCATATATAGATGCAAAAAAAAAAAAAAAAAAAAAAAAAAAAAAAAAACACTCCCAGGAAGATTGGTACAGATTCTACTGCAAGAATTAGTAATTGGATCTGCATAAATGAAACACACTTACTAGCTTAGGACTTTCCACCATATATAGTTGCAAAAAAAAACAAAAAAAAAAGAAAACAAAAACAAAAACAAAAAGTAAGTACTGAAATGGTATGATGCTATAATGGTGCAAGAAGGGTCAGGTTACCTTGGCATCCATCTGCAAGATAAGGGTTCCCTTGGTAACCTTGAGAACAGTTGCAGCTATACCCAAGACCATTCTTGGAGATGCTACAGTCACTGTTGTTGCCGCATGCGTAATTAGTCTTGTTTGTTTTAGCTTCAGCGCAGGTCTTATTATCTATTGCCCAGTCATACACAACTGGGACTCGCGAAAAACCTTCATCATCGACGTTGGAGCTAAAATTCAAGAGATCTGAGACACTGAAGTTGTACCAGTTCATGTCCACGAGGAAAGCATAGCCGCAGGGATTGAAATCAAAGACCTGGGTGTGATTATAAAAGCTGTAGAGCTCTATACTGTAGTTTTTGAAGCCCTTTGGAATTGAGTTCTGGCAACAGCCGATGCCAGTGCAGGAACCATTAGTCACATCAGATCTGTTGCTGCAAATCATGTTACACCCAGTCGTGAAGTTCAGGCCACCGGAGCCAATGATGTAAGAGTAAGTGTCGCAACCCAGAGTTGTGAATTTATTCTCTGTGTCGGACGAAAAGGTGTCCAAATACAATTCCATAGAGGGAATGTTCGAATTAGTTGGTTGGCCGAAGTTGTTGTAGCAATCTTCACTTATATAGGACCATAAACGCATTTGGCCTTGAAATGAAAGATCTAGAACTTCTGTGCTCGTGAAGAACAGTTTTGGAGGGTTGTAGCTGTCGTTGCAGGTTAGCCGAAACCTGATGGATCTGTAACAGCTTTCATCATTTCCAAAACCAAAGGGGTAAGGAACTGAGATGTTCCCACATTTGTCTGGGCAATTCGTCTTCACCATTGACGATGCAGATGCAATAGCTAGCCAAAAAAAGACTAGGAGGAGCTGATGCACCACAAGAGGACTCATGATTAATATGGCTTCCAAAGTCGATGTTATTTTTTCTTATTCTTTCTGGTCCCTTTGCTCCAACTGCTATTTATAGCTAGATAGTACCGTTTCATCCCATTACTAATTGGTATCGGGATCTAAGTTTGGTCTTATTACCTAAACAGAATCGTATTCAGATTGACACTTTTGGTATTAGCAACAGTATAGACCCGTTTCAAATACCGGAAATCGTCCTAATTGAAGCCCTTATTAGATTGATTGGTGTAGGGATCCACAAATAAAGTGAAAAAAGCTATCATGTTGATCTTGCGTGTAAAGAAATCGGTATAATAATACAAAAAGTTTTTGTAACCATGGTTTTAGGTATTGATATTGGATCGGTCATATTGTATTAGTATCAGCTAAGACCGATCTGATATTTGACCTTTTTAGGAGGAGCAGATATCATATCAATATCAAGGGTAACTATTAAAGAAACTTATGTTCTATAAAAATAAAGGTAATATTGACTGATTCAAATAGATATAACCATTTTTGGATTGATATCGATTCCGCACTTAAAAAAAAAAAAAAAAACAAAACTTCTGATGTGAGATACATGGAAAAAACAAAACATTCTTCCGTTTGGCCTTTTCCTTCCTCTTGAGGTGGGATCATGGTTTTAAGTATCAGTTTGAGATCGGCCGTATCAGATTGGTATCAATTGAGATTGATCCCCAATACGATATCAATCCGGATAAATTATTCGGATCGTTTCAGGGTTAAAATAGGAAAAAATAGTACTTTTTATAAAAATCAGGGGAAAAATAGATCGATACCCATCGATCCAATCCGGTTTGGATCAGTATCGATAAAGACCGATACCGATACCAATACCATCTCCTAAATCCTTGGGTGGGACTCATGCAATGGAAAAGACAAATCACGGTAATTCTCTGCAACTCTATCTATTCTCTCTTGAAGTGGGATCAATAGGAGCAAATAAAAAAGGTACAAGTACTATCACTCTTCTATACTCATCATGGATTTAGGTATCAGTATTGGTATCGTATCTATCGATACTGATTCAACATTGATCTGAATCGGATCCGTTCAGTGTGTATCAATCACTTTTTTTTTTTACATTTTCAAAAATAAATTTATTTTTTTGCTGTTTTACCCCTGAAACTACATGAGTAATCGATCCAGATCAATCAAGTATCGATATCGGACTCAACCGATACTGATACTATACAACCAATACAATACCAATAATTAAAACCATGATACTCACCTTATATTTACTCAAAGTTCCTTATTGTGAACTTCTTTTCTAATTTTTACCCATAAGCAAAGTTTCACCTCTTCTTCTATTTTCGAGTTTCAAAAACCCCAGATTACCCCTCTGTACTAGCTACTTCCATCAACCCTGCTCCCATCAGCCGTGAGCTGATCCTACCCTTGTCGCCCTTCCTGTCATCGTCCCCTCTGCCCCACCCATTCTCTAAATCTCTTGCCCCAACCCCTGTCCTCCGGTAGCCTCTTCTAAAGCTCACCCCAATCCACCACCACCCTCATGCCCTACATCCGTTCCCCCACCTTCTTCCCCTGACCCACCCATGCCCCTGCCTCCACCTCTCAAAATCCAATCCGTAGAGAAGCAACAGGGGATAGAGCTTCTCTCTTCGCAATACTCCCCCACCATGCACTTCATGTTTCTCCATTACATTTTGGATTTCAGAAGACCACATGGGATTCACCACCGCTCTATCTCTCTTTCTTTCGTTCTCTCTCTCCTTTTATCCTCCTGCTCTTTGCTTTGTTTGTCTCGAATTCTTGACCCATTTTGAAAATTGACCTGCTCCGACGTATTTTGGTGGCAACCCGAATGGGAAGTTTTCTGAGATCTGTGATGAAAGCAGAGGGGTTGGACCGATAGGCCTAAACCCGGAGCCCATCACTGATCACGTATGGGGGTGCGAGGCTACGCCCCCACGGTATGGTTCGACCCTTGACTTAGAGTATATAATGTACTGTTGTCTTGTTGAGAAAGTCATTGTATTTTTTGATGGGTTTTTCGAGCTAGGGTTTCAAGGTGAGTTTTCTCGTCTTTTTTTTTTGTATAATCTCTCTTCTGCATAGTGAAACATCTTCTTCTTTGCCCGAGGACGTAGCACACCACTCTGTTGTGTGAACCTCGTTAAATCTCTGTTATACGAATCTATTATTTGTTTATTTTCATATTTTCTTTATGTTTGATCTAACACTTTGAATGGTCAATGATTACTATCTTTCCTAAAATGACAATAGAGCATAAAAGGACCCATCAAAATAGGAAATTTACAGGTAATTGGAGTCTTTGCAAGTGATCTATCAGACCAACTGTAGAGGATGGTGAAGAAGGTGGGTTGGGAGCGGTGTAGTTGCGAAGAAGGGTGGGGTTATGGGGAGGAGAGGGGTAGCCAGTTAGGAACAAATGGGGTTATTGGGACACAGGTAATTTGGTGTTTTGAGAATGCCAAGGGAAAAGGAGAAATAGAATTTTTCATACTGTAGAAAATCATTGAAAAAAAAAAAAGATTTTGAGTAAATATATAATGATTATAGGGGAGTAATAGCAATTTCCCGCCCCCCATCTCTCTCTGCAAAAGTCATCATTGCTCTTTCTACACTGCAAAAGTCATCATTTCTCTTTCTACACGTCATATTTTTTTGGGTAATATTCTACACGTCATACTACTACCTCAACAAAACTCTCTCTCTCTCTCTCTCTCTCTATGTAATTTTCTCTAGAAAAAAAATCACAATCATGTTGATTATTAATGTCAAATCTTTTGGGAGACCAAGTCATGGTCTTTTTCTCTTCTACAACATGGTTGAAAAAAAAAAAAAAAGAGAATTTATTATCACTCTTTTACATTTGGCCTATATTTATTAAAATTTCATTTTTTTTTTACTTTTTTACTAATATTTTCTTACTTTTTTATTTATACATCTCTTTTTTTCCTATTCTTTTTAAATACCCAGACTATCCTTCCTTTTCACTTGTAACATGTTATACTTTTTCATAACGATTGGTTTAAAATATGGTTCGATATTAGTTTAAAATATGGTTTGAACCAAACTACTTATAAGTTTTATCTCATCCAATCATCAAGGATATTGACATAGTTGATGTGTCCCTAAAGATATTATTTATTTATGATTGTTATTTTTTTTATACTTCGTCTTATCCAATCATCAGGGATGTTGTTTATTTAATTATTATTATTATTTTTTATCTCATCCATCATCACAAATTTAGCAATCTATTTTTTTATCGGTATTAGATTGGTATTGGTCTCAGCCAATCTAAGGATTAAAATAAAAATAAAAAACGTGTGGTACCCGATTGGAACATATGATATCGATATAGATATAGATCGGATACAAAATTATTCTTTTTGAATTTACAATATTCTTGATGATTAGATGAGACAAAACTTGTTAGTGGTTTGGTTCAAACAATGATTTGAACTAATCAATTTAAACAAAAGTGTAATAGGTTACAAGTGAAAAGGAAGGGTAATTTGGGCATTTAAAACTAGCAGGGGAGAAAGAGATGTAAAAATAAAAAAAGCAAGGGAGTATCAGCAAGAAAGTAAAAGGTTGGGGAATTTTAATAACTATAGGCCAAATGTAGGGGAGTGATAGTAAATTATAGTTAGAAAATTCCAATTGTCGAATTAGTCAGGACTCCAGAGCTATACTTTTAGTATATTGTTGATGGAATCATTGAAAGGATATATAATTGAACCTCTGACATTGTGTTAGGATCTTAATCTTGTTCACAACTGATGTTTTCGATGCTGGTTATTGTGCTAAATAAAAGTACTGACAATATATTGGAACTTGATTGAACTGTTAGAGAAAGAATATTTATGGGAAGAGGTTGGGTAAACTGCCGACTTAGAAATTTATTTCTTGACTTTTCCAAATATTAGTACAAAACAGAAAATATGAAAGATCCCTTCATGGGATGATTCCTTACCTCATATTTAGTGCAAGAACAAACCATTAACCACCCCCCCCTTGCCAAACCCATTTACAAGTACTTCTATGCTTACAATTTGATCCCCTGGACAAATCTCCTACTCCACATTGGCCGGAGATCATAATTAATAGTAGAAGGTGGGGATGGGATAATCTATTTTGATTTCCTGGCATGTTCCTCTCCGAGGGTTGGCTTGTTTAATCACTCGCTGGTTGGGTTGGCTTTTGATGTGTAGGTCCTAAGCTCTTGCTTGGCCGATTTAGGATTTGTCTGTTAAATCTTTTTTACGTTTGTTTTAATATATTTTCTATTCATCAAAATAAATAAATAAATAAATAAATAAAGGCCTTATCTTGTGATTGAGATGAAATGGTTGTTCTTGACCAAGTACTAATGCGAGTGAGGCCAAGGTGGTAACAATCTTGACATCTTGGCATCAAAGCTATCTACATTGTCTACAATGAAACAACGATAGGAGTCACCAGCAAATTGGTTGTTGTCAGAAGAATACTTGGTAAGCATGCATCCTATTGGCTGAACCAAATTGCGGAATTTATACGCTAATACTATTTTTATTCTAAAGAGTGTGAACCACACGGTCTTGCATAACGGTAAGACTGTTCAATTGTCATCTAGTGGCAACAATATTAGTTATTAGGGAAAAAAAATCAAGATAAAGAGCAAGATGTAGAGTTACTAGAACCCGGATTTAAGAAAAAGATTATTGACAAATTGCAATCCAAAATTAAGAATATAGAGTATTGATAGTCTAAATTCTTTCCCTATTTCAATTGATTGGGCAGGAAGATGAATAGTTGATGACTTGATGACATTCTTTCTCCGTTAGGTGGTTTTTCCTTTGAATCTTTTAGATTCAACTCTCCAAATATTAATAAGGAGGCTCATGTCTTGGCCCAAGGGGAAGCCGATTGTGCATCTCTCATGTTTGGTGCTTCGACGACCTTTATGTCTTGTATCTTCCGGGCTTATTATTAGGCGAGGTTTCCCTTCTTTTGATTTTGCTTAATAAAATCTTTTAGTTCTTTGATAAATACAAAAAACAAAGAACGATTCCAATTATGTGTCTAAGAATCATTGCGAAGTTACAATTCAGATTTCATAGAATAGAAGAGGAAGGAAAATAGGGAGAGGGGTTACTTTAGAAGTGTCAACTCCATAGTCTCATCCATATCGGTATTATATATATATATATATATATATATATAATAAAAAATTCAGATCCACACAACACAGAGATTTAACGAGGTTCACACACCGATGTGGTGTGCTATGTCCTCAGGTGAAGAAGAAGATGATTCATTATATAAAATAGAGAGATTACACCCAAACAGCGACGAGTAAACTCACCCTGAAACCTTAATTCGAAAAACCCCAAAATTACAATGACTTTCTCCAAAAGACGATACATTATATACTTCTCCAAGTCACTGGTCGATCCATCGGGTCGCGGTCGATCGGGTCGAACCATACCATTCAGTTGCTATGTGCCTAAGCCCAAAGTCCAAATCACATATCTCAGAAAACTTTCCATTCGAGTCGCCACCAAAATGTATCGAAGTAGATCAATCTTCAAAACAAATCAAGAATTCGAGACAAACTTAACAATATATATATATATATATCAATTTTTTTCCATGCTTATACTATATGGATGAAATGATACAATTATGGTAAAATTGTAAAAAAAATTAAAAGTCCGTTGTTTTAAAAATATCAAGGACAAACTTATTACATACATGTCAATTCATATCAGTATCATGTTGAATTTTAAAATGATCGATACCAATCTAATCCTGAGCATTAAAACCATGATCCCAAGTGATCTGGTAGAAGAAAAAAAAATCTTACATGTTCTCCAATAAAAAATCTAACATGTTTGTCCTTATAATCCATAGTTAAGATTTGTGTGGTCCTTGAATTTGTGACAAGTCATGACTTCTGACCACGCGGTTGCAATGGCACGTTATTCACCTAATTAAAAGAGGACAAAAACAAGCCACCTACGCCACTGTAATAGACGAAACATAAATGTATATGGGTCCCCCGTGGTGTAATGGGTCCCATGGCAATATAGGGTCAGTTACAGAATGTAGACATTACGTGCACTCAGGGCCAGCATATCCCTGTAGAACATTTGAAGTTCACATAAGAGAGAAGAATTTGGACACCGTTTGATAATGTTTCTATTGTTTCTGTGTCTAGAAACAATAAAAACAATTTTTTACATTTCAGAAACAAAAATAGATTTTTTAATGTTTGATAAACTTATTTTTCAAAATATTTTTTATAGATATAATGCCACTAAAAAATCCAATAGTAACATCAGATGCTCAAAAGGGAAAAATGGTTCGATTGCCTCTTTTTAGGTTTAAATAATTGCGAGATTTATTGCGCACAATAGCCTTTTTTTTCTCTTTCAAATTCATTTCTAGAAACCATGAAACAAGTCGGACTTGTTTCGTCAAAGTCGTTTTTAGAATTGTAACTAGGCATAAATTTTGATTTATGTTTCTAGAAACGGGTGAAACGGAATAATTTTATCAAACGCTTTTTTGGCTGTTTGTCTGTTTCTGGGAACAAGAAAACGTAGAAACGACAGAAACGGAACGTTGTCAAATGGTGCCTTGATTTCTCTCTTTTGCGAAGATGCAGGGTAAGGTTATGAACCTCTCTAGATCTATCAATGACTGGAGCATCATCCCCTTGGGGGGTTGTTGAGTTGACAAAGATCAACACCTCAAAATTATAAGTCATGAGCTCAACTACGGGTGTAAGTTTGGCCCTGATGGCATGAACCTACCCTTGAGTCCAAACAGGGATTGGGTTAAGATAGACCCCGAGGGTAGGTTATGGTTGAGAAATACTAATCCTGGGTTAAGGTTGGGTCGGGCTTGGGTTGAGACCTAGGCGCAGCCTAACCCAACTCAACCCAACCTGACCATGATTTATATAATATAATTTAGGGTCATCACCCAATCCTTTTATTTTGAATAATAGAATTTGAGTCAGTGATTCTTATGGTTAGGTGTCCTCAAAATCTTTTTATTATGTTGCACGTCATAGTTTTAATTGTGTATGGATCATTTGAATTTTATTTTGTTTTATTTTTTTATTGCATCAGACACATGGCAAAAACATGTTCAATCAATGTTAACCCGACTTTAGCAAGGATTAGGGCCAAGGTTGGGTTGGCCTACGCCCGATAGGTTTGAGCCTAGGCATGAACCTAGCAGGGTTGGGCTGGGCCTGGGTTGAATTTTGACGACCTAGAGTTGGGATAGGTTTTAAGAACCCGGCCCTATTTCACCCCTTATATGCTTAACTCTAATTGGGATCTAACTATAAAAAATAAAAAATAAAACAAACCTTATTTTCCAATTTTTTAATTTTTTAAACTAAATAAAACCTAGAAAAAACAAAAAAAAATAAAAGAGAATAATTGAAATTAGAGAGTCTTGTTAACCTTTGGTCTTGCCAATCACTCTAGTAAAGTATGCAAAATCTGATTAAGGGTAAGCTAAAGTTTTCATAAATATATATATATATATATATTTATTTGGGGAAGTGTTCTCGATGGAGGAGTTCAGTTCTTACACGTACCGGTTGAAGTACATGAGGAAACATCCATAACAACATCATTTTCCCTTTCGTAAGGATAGGCTGGTCATTTCAGCCCTCCATGGAAGTACACAAGTTTAGACAATAAATTTCTTTAATTTACTTATTATCCAAATAAATGCAATGCAGAAAACTGATTGGTGGCTTCCATGAGTTCTTCGTAGTCATTAGATCAATATTTTTTTTCACAAAGAAAAATTCATTAATCTTACAAAAAAATATTTAAATTAGATAATTAATATGCTTGGGAAAACAGAGCCAGGCCAGGGATGCTCAATGAGTCTATAACAAAGCAATTAAAGGTAGGGAAAAAGAAACTTGAAAAACAGCATGGCCCTTGCCCAAACGCAAAGAGTGGGGGACGAAATAACCACCCAGTCTCCCATGAAAGATCAAGTTCCCACCTCTGTTGATGTTTCTGTGTCTATTGTCATTGTTCTGTTTCCATTAACCCTGTGCTGGCATAGAGACCACACTACCTTTCAAGAGATCCTCTCCTAGAAAGATAATCCCACAACCCTCCAGAACAAATATCAATATATATATATATATATATATTTATTTATTTATTTATTTATTATTATTATTAGTAGTCTTTGCCAAGTGAACTATTCCTTGGGAGAACAAGACATCATTGAAGTCGATAGTTCATTTTCCACAATGATGAGTTTGTCAAATGAATTATCCACAATGATAAGCTTGCCAAATGAATTTTCTAACCTGGAGGAAACTGTGTCTTCCCATCATTTAGAGAATCTGGATCCAATTTTCAATCATTGTAGTATGCTTTGTTAGTTCCCATTAACTCTTTTAAAGATTGCATGCAACAATGATGACCAATATCAGGTCAAAAGAACAGGAATTCCTTATATTATAGAGTGCAGTTATAGTACTATGGTCAAGCATTTCTCCAAATAATAATATGAAGAGTCCAGGTTTATCCATGAAACAACCACCATGCTCCTTAAAAGGTTTTATTTTTTATTTTTTTTATTTTTTATTTATTTGGAAAGAGGTAATTAATCTAACTCACAACACACCTAACATGGTCATCAATGGAAACCCTTTAATATTTTAAAACAGAGATCCATATTTCGTTTTCACAAGGATATATTATTGTTAAATGATGAAAGTATGTGTATTATACGTGTGCCTGAACGAATAATTTAAAGGAGAATTGTACTCTGTGAGGGGGGGGGGGCATGCAGCCTCCACCCCCTCCTACATTGTTTGTCTCTCTCCTCCTCTGCTCATATGAGTTGTTTCACATAGAGGAGGAGACAGACAGGTTGTGGTGGAGGCTGCACTCCCCCTAATTCAAAATTAAGGGTGTTAATCGATTTGGTTTCGGTTTAAACGGTGTGGATCGATTCGGTTCACATTTATTTGACTAAAACCATAACCGCACTATTTACTAAACGGTTCCACTTTTAGAAACTATGACCGTTTAGTAAACAGTTTCGGTTTTCACGGTTTCTAAACGGTGTCGATTTCACGATTTTCAATGGTTTCGGTTTCGATTTATTCCATACGGTTTGTAAAACGGTTCACAATCGGTTTGTTATAACTTGCAACCATCTCTAAACTGAAGATCATAAGCTTATCAAAAAATAATTGACAACCACAAATAAAAGATTCTATCCTAACGATGGTATGTCTTAATTTGATAATCTAGTGCTATTTCTTTGCATGGCCATTCTCAAACATTTAGAACTAATATCATACAACATCCAAATCCAGCCTTCTATTGCAAAAAATATTAAAATGACAGATGATTCAGCCAAAACACCCCATCTATGATAACATAATAACATAGTAACATATATGGATTACAAGTTCATGATCTAAAGCCTAAACTTGAACTGAATTGCAATAAATCATGCCAAAGCAGGATGGGCACTTAATTTAATTGTTAATTGTTACACGGATTACTGCCCCTTCTTTATTTAATTGTTATACGGATTAATCGGATCTGTTTAAACGGTTTTAAACGGTTCGATTTAAAAGGCTTCAATTCGGTTTGAAACCAACAGGTTCACCGGTTAAAACCGACCCTACCCGTTTAGCTAATCGGCCTGAAACTTGAAACCATAACCGCACCATTTACTAAACAGTTTTGCGGTTTCGGTGTAAACAGATCGGTTCGGTTTTGATATACAGTTTCGGTTACAAATTCACATCCTTATTCAAAATAGCGTTTTTTGGATTTCACTGTAGATACAAAATAATAAAAAAAAATAATAATAAAAAAGGCAAAAAAACTAAAAAATAAAGGTATATGTTATGAGAAATACGTATAATATGTTTCACACATAATTTGTAGGATTTTTATATCTCCCTACAATCATAAATACTAGGATTTTAGTCCATGCAATCTCTTATGGCCTACAATCGTAGATAGCAGGATCTAGTCCATGCAATCTCAAATCATAAACTGTTATGTCTATTGATTAAATTTTAGTTAATAATTATGTGTTAAACATATGATTTTTTTTATTTGCCTCGTAAACGTATGTATTTACACTTTAATTTTGTGGATTGTCACTTAATCACAAGTTAAAATTCTTTATTTACATTACCATGCGTCATAATAATGCATTAAAAATAATATAAAAATATTTTTATAAAATGAAAGGAAGTCAAACTATTTTCATGTAAAAAAAATTTGCGCTAATATCAATTACCACTAAAATTCAAGGATTTAACTAGAAAATCATGAATGTCTATATGATAAGCAATATTGGTCCAACCCAAATCAACAAGGAAGCTCAATGGCAGGCTACTAACCAATAGGGTCTAGCTTTTTGCTCACAGGTGGTGTTTCTATCCTTCTCCCAAAAAAACATTATGACAATACTAATCTATTTCAGTTGAAAATCTTGTAAAAGAAAATTGTTTTTCTTAACCCTTTAGTACCAGAAGTTTAGATTTTTGTTGAAATTTCTCCTTTTACATAATTTTTATTTCCAAGCAAACAGACATGGTTTTTGGGAACAAAATTTAATTGTCCTGAAAACTTGAGATTATATTCTTTAGGACAAATATCTAATATTCTATAATTTTTTTTGAATGCCCATTCTTTAGGAAATGACCTAACTATGTAATGAGTTACAATTTCTGGCCAGTGCAAGTTGGTTGGACCAATCAAGGCTGAACCCTTATCAATTTGGGATTATATGAAACTGTTAAAATCGGACTAATTGAAACATAAATCGAATCAAACCAAAAATTGGAAAAAAGAAGAAGAAAAAAATCGATAGAAAAACCAGTATTTTCAGTATTGGACTAATGACAGCCCTGTAGGAGACCATTAAACCAATCCAATAAAAAAATCAAACCAACGTAAAATAAATTCAAAACTTTTTATATTGGTTTAATTTTGCTTAATTTGGCTTATTACCCTCCTAAAATCGAATCCACCTAATCAAAATCGACCAAACCAACGAATTGACAGCCCTATAATAGATGTTCCCTAATAAACCCTAATTAGTTGTGATCTAGAACTCCAGCCGAAAAGACTAAAATATTAAGGAAAGAAAATTATCACGATGCCAATGTGTAGATTCTTATATATGCCCCATCACATCCCATTTGAGGACCTCTTTCTCTTTTTCCTCATTATTGCCAATCTCTATTGGACAATTTGTCACCCATCATCCCTTGGTGCAAACTAGTGCACCCTCACATCGAAGCAAATACTTCCTTTAAAATTAAAATATCAAGTTGAGGTGAACCATAGTGTGGATGTGACCCATCAAATTGATAATATAGAGGGTACACATTTGGATTTTTCAGAGGAAGCATCAAAGTCGAATGATGGCGGTGTTCCTAATGTCTTAAGAAACCTGACCCATGCATCCAGTCATGAGTTCTGAAAAAGAGTCGTCACATTAAAAGGGCCACGTACTATTTTCTCTCCCGTGATTGAGCTACTTAACTCCTTCAAATCATCAATTCCCAATTGCAAATTAAAAGCTTTACTTTCTGTATTGCATGTATTATGCTGTCAGGGTTTGTCGGGTTTGATTTAGAACCCTCTCCTTTCCTTTGGTTTGCCCAAAGAAAGTTGGAACGACTGCCTTTCACCATATTTTCATGTCCTTTTCTCCTTAATATATACAAATTAATTACCTATAAGGGGAGACGAAAAGGAAGAAAAGAGTTTTATTTGATTTGATTTGAGAATTTTAGCTCGATTTATTGACATGAACACTGGAGAGGAGATCAGCCAGGATCCGAAGGGCGGTTGGCCTCCAGATTGAGGCAGACAGGCATTGATCACTGACTTTCTGAAACCTCAGGTAAGGAAGGATTTGATTTGAGATTTTTAGCTTGATTTATTGACATGAACACTGGAGAGGAGATCAGCCAGGATCCGAAGGGCGGTTGGCCTCCAGATTGAGGCAGACAGGCATTGATCACTGACTTTCTGAAACCTCAGGTAAGGGAGAAGGAGGGTGAACCCCTGCCTGAGATTCCTATGAATGAATCATTCTCGGCTGAGCAGGATGTGGCTGAGGAGGGTCTACCAAAGGTTCCTACTGGAGACGTTCTTATTCATCCATGGCGGGGAGAGCTTTCCCGGATGTGGATAGTCTGCCAGACCCCATTCATGCTGGAACTGATACCAAGATAATAGTTCCTCAAGATGCCTATGAGGAACGACTCCAGGGTTTTCGATTTGCCTTGATTGGCAGAGCAAATTTCAAATTCATATCTATGGATGATATCCACAAGGAAGTGAGTGAAACCTGGAACCTCAAAGGCGGTGTGAAGATGGCTCCAATGGGGAAGGGTTACGTCCTCCTCAAGTTTGAAAAGGAAGGTGACATGGCAGCACTGTGGCGAAGGAGCCTTACAAGAGTCATTGGACACGTACTCAGATTCCAGCGATGGAAGCCTGACTTTGATGTGTATGCGAAGAATATCACTAATAAGCTCATATGGATCATATTCCCTGATTTGCCTCTTGAATATTGGCATGAGAAGATCCTTCTCACTATGGCTAAGGCTGATGGGAGACCTATCGCGCTAGATAGATGTACTTGAGTGGCCTCCATGGGATCTTTTGCTCAGGTCCAATTGGAGATCGAAATGGGAGCAAGCAGGTGAGAGGAAAATCAAGTTGAGAGACGACAACCAGGAACGGGGGAAATTTTCTGGTTCAAACAGATGATTACCTATGAAGATGGCATGCTAAGGTGCGGACATTGTAAGAGGATGGGTCATAATGTGCAATCTTGCCGCCATCGGAAAGCACTAGTAAGAGAGATGCAGCACCGTGAGGGATCCATATCTGGAGCGGTGTTTGGTGACGAAGAAGGTGGAAGACGAGATGAAGGCCACTGGCAGGGAGGCGACACGGCGGAGATGGTGAGCAATTCTGGAAGATTCTCCGCCCATCCAAGGGACAGGTCTCCTTCCTTATCAAGAGCGGCTATTCTAAGGAAGTCTACACCTAATAGCATAAATGGAAATCTTGAAATCGTCCTTCCCTTGGAAGACAATACTGAGAAGGAAGGGAATATGCCAAGGCAATGGGATCATTCCAAATCACATATTTGAAGGAAATTCTAAGGAGCACTCGGTGGAAGATAACGGCTCTGAGGCCAGCTCACCACATGGGTAGCGCATTATTCCATCTAGCGAGTTTGACTAGCAAATTGATGATCGACTTATGGTGGACAATCCATTGGGCGAAACTGAATATGGATCCGACCCAGCGGACTCTGAAAGCTCCTTGTCCGAACATGAATCTCTTTCTTTCAAGGAAGAGAGAAACCAGGAAGGCGCTGAGATTGAGGTTTCGAGCACAGGTAGGACCCCTGTGCCTCGTACTCTCAGGCCTCGCAAGAACAGAGTAGTGAACACTGGTAGACGGGGAGGCCGTGGGCAGACTCGAGCTGGTAGAGGAGGGTGCAGCTAGGAATGGGAGGGCCCTGAGCATGTTGTATTAGACTTGTCCCAATCACATATTGAGGGAGGAAGGGTGATAGTCCAACACCAAGAAGTGACAGCAATTGATAGTTTTCTTCGAGGTGTGGAAGATAACTCTATGAGACCAACGCATGAAGGTGCAATGATGGGGCAGACTTCAATGTCTGGAGTCTGGATGCCACAAAGAAGTGATTTGATGAAGGTCCTCTTCTGGAATATTAGGGGCATCAAGAAGGCGGTCGGAAAACGGGCCTTTTTTTTTCGCTAGAAAGTCATTATATTAAAATGGAAGAAAAAGGAAGAAATTACAGAGGTACATCAAACTGAGAAAATAGAGTGAATCAAAAATAAAATCGATTCCCTGACCCCCACCTTCGGCATTGCCATCAGCAGGGGAAAGAGAATCCCACTAATCAAATCTATAGTTTGGTCTGCCCTCAGCATCTCTTCTGATGAAATCCTTAATGTTGGCAGGAAAGTCAACATTTATGGCTGATATCCCTGTCTTCGCCGCATCTCTAGCCAGGAAGTCGGCAATTGAGTTCGCTTCTCTGAAGTTGTGAGTTATTTTCCATGTTATACTCTCCAAATATGGCTGGAGGAATATCCATCTCTGCAAAGCAAACCATGGAATTTTATTTTGCTGGATAGAGATTGCAACAGCACTAGAATCCGTCTCTACCCACAGACATGGAATGCCCATCTCCCTAGCACGCATCAGCCCCACCATTAGGCCTTCGATTTCAGCTTCGAAGACTCCCGAGACACCCATAAAAATTTTGTAGGAGCCAAGAACGCCTCCCCTGTGATCACGAAAAATTCCTCCTGCACCTGCACGACCTGGGTTCCCCCTTGAGCTTCCATCAAAATTCAATTTAATCCAATTTGCCTCGGGTCTACACCAGAAAACCTCTAAGATTGCTTTTGGTGGAGATCGCTGAATCGGAATACCAAGCTTCCTGCAGCAAATGAGATCGGACATTGTCTTGACTTCACCTTTAGTGCTTAGCTTAGCAAACTGAATATCCTCTAGAATCATCTGCTTCAGGTATCTTGCCGGTCGTTCCTTGCCATCATGCCTTCTCATATTTCTTTCACGCCAAATGTGATCAGCCACTGTTAGTAACCCCATGATCCATGCCTCTTTGCAGCAAACTGATTTCTGTTTTCTTCTCCACCATGTGAGGAAATCGGCCATGGTTCCAGCTGGCTGCCATTGCACATTGAAGCATCCACAAAAAAAGAGCCATATATCTTCGGAGTAGGAGCATTGAAGGAAAACATGAGAAGATGTCTCAGCCTCCATTCCACATAAGCTACATTTAGAGACAAGGACTATGCCCCTCTTTTGAACAGCGTCATCTGTCGGAAAACGGGCCTTGAGAGAGTTGATTATTCAGAAGGATCCGGACCTTCTGTGTATCGCAGAACCGGTGATAGGTACTTGTGACTTTCCCAATTTGTTTTTTAATAAACTGGGATTTTACGGTGATTTTATTCATAACAATAGAATCGATAGAATTCCAAATCTATCGATCTTGTGGAGAAGAAATTTGAAGGTCCCTATATCTGTATCTGAGTCTAAGCAGCATGTTACAATTGCTTTGGAATGGGGTCTGAGCCATATCCAGATTTCCTTTGTTCATGCAAGCAGTTTCAGGGTGGAGAGAAAAGCATTATGGCTGGATTTGGTGGCCGATACTCCTCAAACTCCTACTCCATGGACCGTTATTGGTGACTTTAATGCATGCCTTTAATCTCACGAGAAACGTGGCCCAGGAAATTTCAGTATGGGGTCGGCAGTGGAATTTGGAGCCATGGCTGACGCATGTCTCTTGTCTCAGGTGCCCTCGATGGGCAGGAAATTCACCTAGACAAATAATCTCCGTAGAGGTAATGTCTGTGCTGTTCTGGATAGAGGATTTTGTAACGAAGATTGGATATCCTTTTTTCAGGACTACTCTCAACAGGTCCTTCCTTGATTTGCCTCTGACCACTCCCCTCTGCTAGTGGTATCAAGTAGCAACCAGTGCCCTCCAAATTGCCCCTTTCGATTTAATAATTTTTGGACGGACCATGAGGACTTCGACAAGGTTGTAGCTGAATCCTGGGCTGAGTGGGTTCCAGATTCTCCTATTTTATCCCTAATTTCGAAGCTCAAGTAGCTCAAAGGGGCGTTAAAAGGCTGGGCGAAATTGACCTTTCCCCATTTTGAAAGGGATCTCGACGAGGCAAAAAAAAATCTCTCCCAAGTGCAAGAGGAGATTGACAGTAATGGGATGTCGGATCAACTGTTCACAATGGAGACTTATGCTAAAACGGCTCTACTCAAGGCACAAGATAATCATAAAAAGCTTTGGGAAGAAAAGGCGAGAATCAGGTGGATGAATTATGGGGACAGAAATTCTAAGTTTTTCCATTTATCTGCTAAAATTCGAAGAAATAGAAATACTATCCGATCCCTCAAAAAACAGGATGGGTCGATTGTGGAAGGGCAAAATAATTTGGGTGAATATATTGTGGAATTCTATGAGGAATTTCATAAAAATGCTCCTACTGTCAACCATCTGGAGCTTTTGGACAGCATTCCAAGGGTCCTCCATCAAGTAGACATATTTCACCTGGACTCACTTCCTTGTAATGCAGAGATCATGAAGGCGGTCTGGGAGCTTGATCCTGAAAGCTCACCTGGCCCCGACGGCTTCTCTGGAAATTTTTTTAGGAAGTGTTGGAGCACTGTGGAAAGTGATGTTTGTAACACAGTGAAAGCCTTCTTCAGGACTAGTCATATGCCTAAAGGCGTTAACAACATTTTCCTGATCCTGATTCCTAAAGTGGACGGAGCCAAGACCCTGTCAAGTATCACCCATTGTGTATGGGCAACTTTTTCTGCAAAATAATTTCTAAGGTGTTGGCTATGCACTTAGATAGATTACTCCGCAGACTCATTTTGGAAGAACAGGGAGCTTTTCAAAAAGGGAAGCTGATCCATGACAACATTAGTGTGGCATCCGAGTTGGCGAACTTGATGTACTCTGCCATGAGAGGGGGTGGCCTTGGTCTAAAAATAGACATCAGAAAGGCATACGATACAATTTCCTGGTCTTTCCTCTTTAAGGTGATGGAAAAGTTCGGATTCTTAGAAAATTGGATCACATGGCTGCATCAATTATTGGCTTCAACTAAGATATTAGTTCTTGTCAATGGAGGTCCACAGGGCTTCTTTGGCTTGGAGCGAGGATTGAGACAGGGAGACCCTATATCCCCCTTGCTTTTTATCATGGCGGAAGAGGCTCTATCTCGAGGCCTGGCGAGATTGATCCACCAGAAAGATCTTATGCCCATTCGTGGCCTTAAAGGTGCTGTAACCTCTGGGCACATTTTATTCGCCAATGATATTTTTATCTTCTCAAATGCTTCATCTAGGTATGTGGCTAATCTAAAAAAATTTCTTATGAAATATCAGGAGATCTCTAGTCAACACATCAGCTTTGAGAAAAGCAAGCTCTTCCTAGGAAAAATTGCTCCAGCTCGTAAGCAAGCCATCGCTGAGACTTGGGGCATCCCCATCTGTAGCTTTCCAACTCGATACCTCGGTGTTGAGATCTTCAAGGGAAGAATAAAAAAGGAGGCATTGCTGCCTATGTTGGATAAAGTAAAGGGGCGCCTTGTAGGATGGAAAGGTAAACTTCTGTCGATGGCGGGCAGAGTGGAGTTGGTTAGATCAGTCATCTTCGGCATCCCTAATCATAATTTTGCAATCCATTGGTGGCCCTCTGCTCTTCTGGTAACCATGGAAAGATGGATGAAGAACTTCATCTGGGTAGGGGAAGTGGATACCTCGAAACCAATTACAGTGAAGTGGGAGTCTATTTACAAACCAAAGGAAGAAGGGGGTTTAGGTATCAGAAGACTCAGAGACACGAACATGGCAATGCTGTGTAAATTGGTGTGGAGAATAAAGCATGAGAAATCTACTGCCAATTCCTTTCTTAGAGCCAGATTTGTGAAAAAAGATGGGTCTTTTAATAAAGGTTGTCGGCCGTCATCTATTGCTCTGGGCATCAGCAAGGTGTGGAAGACTGGGGAGGCGAACGAACGTTGGATTATTGGGAGAGGCAATCTAGCAAACTTCTGGAAAGACAAATGGTGGGGCCCTAGGTCTATTCTTGAGGAGATTCAGACTCCTCACCTCCCTCCCCTCCCCTACAACGCTAAGGTCAGCAATTTCATCAGGAATGGTGAATGGTCTCTACTAGAGGTCAGCTCTAACTCGCTCAGACAAATTTTCCTTGCAATTAAAGAGGTGAAGATTCCCAGCGTCCAATTTGAGGACTTATGTATATGGCAGCTATCTCTTCTTGGTTCTTTTTCTACCACTTCAGCATGGGAGGATATTAGAAGAGCTTCACTGACAGTGCATTGGAACTCTTTGGTTTGGCATAAAAACCTCCCTCCAAGAATTGCTTCCTTTGGATGGCGACTAGCTCATGAAAGACTCCCAACGACGAGCTTATAAAAAAAAAAGGAATTTTACTAGCCTCTAGATGTAGCCTCTGTGAGCAGGATGAAGAAAGTATGGAGCATATTTTCCTTCATTGTTCTTTCTCCAGAGATATTTGGGAGAAGTTCACTTCTTGTTTAGCAATTCGATGGTCTGAACATGGGTCAATTGATAGCTTATTTCAGTGGTGGAAGAGAAAATCAAGATCGATCAATTTAAAAAACTCTTGGATGATAGGGCTTACCATCATTGCTACTCAAATCTGGAGGGAAAGAAATATAAGACGGTATGAAGGAAAAAAGAGGAATGGGATCTACTCATTTCAATACATCTGCCAGGATCTTGCTCTATATGCAGGGACCTCTAAGGGTGAAGTGAAATTGATTGCTGATATTTTGTGTTGCAGAAAACTGGGGCTGAAGATTGATAACCCAAAGTTTGTGCCGCCACTGGAAGTTCATTGGTGTAAGCCTCAGGATCAGTGGATCAAAATTAATGTTGATGGCAATTCATTGGGAAACCCGGGTCGCGCAGGAGCAGGGGCATTGTCCGTGACAGAAATGGTCAGATATGTAAGGCTTTTAGTATTTTTTTGGGTGTTAAAAAAATATATGAAGCTGAATTTAGCGCTGGCACGGAAGCAATATTGGTTGCTATGAATATGAATGCAAGGGGCTTGTGGATCAAGTCTGACTCGGCAGCTGTAGTGTCTGCCACTCAGAACCTACATATCCCTTGGTTTGTTTTACAAAAATGGTGGTTTCCTCTCCCATTCCTTCAGTCCATTACATGGAAGATCACCCACTGCTTCCGTGAGGCGAACACAGTGGCAGATTTTTTGGTAAAGAAGGCAGCAAAATCGGGAGCCTCTGACTAGTCCACATATTTTCCCAGTCATGTATTAGATGATTTAGTAAATGACGCCTCGGGTAGGCATAGTTTTCGCTTTTGCTAGGCCCTCACTTGTGCTCTCTGCTGATGGCCATGCCGAAGGTGAAGTTTGCAAGTGGCTATAGTGGTTGCGAGCCTGGTTGAATTTCTTTTCTTTTATTGGATGTATTTTTCCCCTTTTTCCTTCAATAAAATCATCCTTTAGCAAAAAAAAAGAAAATTACCTATAAAAAAAATGTAATAGACTTTGTATTCCTTTTTTGCTAAAAGAATAATTTTATTAAAAAAAAAGAAGCAAAAATACATCAAACAGAACCACGGACAAGGCTGAAACCGTTAGATCAACTTGCAAACTCTACCTTCGGTATGGCCATCAGCAGAGAGAGCAAGCAACGCCCTAGCAAAATCTAAATCTGTGCCTATCCATTGCATCGTTCTCTAAGTCAACCCGAATATGACTGGGAAATGATACTGAGATATCAGATAATCGTGACTTTGAAGCCATCTTCATAAGGTAATCTGCTATGGGGTTAGCCTCGTGGAAGCAATGAGTGATCTTCCAAGGGATGGATTCTAAAAATGGGAGAGCAAATACCCACTTTTGAAGAATAAAACATGGAATCTGGTTACTCTGAGTTGCCGATACCACCGCTGCCGAATCAGATCCAATCCACAACCCCCTAGCATTCATAGTCTTCATCATCAGAATTCCTTCCATCACTGCATCAAACTCCACCTCATAAATCTTCTTTATGCCTAGGAAAGTACTGAAGGCGCTGCAAACCTGACCATCACTAGTTCGAAGAATACCTCCTGCCCTTGCCCTGCCTGGATTGCCTAAAGAATTGCCATCAACATTAACTTTAATCCAGTTTAATGGAGGCTTGCAACAATGCACTTCCAAGGGAGGGGAAAATCTGAGATTATCTATTGCCAAGCCCAACTTCTTGCAACACAAAAAATCCGAAATCGATTTTACCACCCCTTTAGCGCTGCCTAAGCATAGGATGAGTTCTTGGCAAACATATTCAAACAAAAAAATCACAGATCGAGATTTGTCCTCAAACCACCTTCTATTTCTCTCCCACCAGATGTGGGTAGAAATAATGGTAAATCCCATCACCAAGGGGTTTTTTAGGTTTGTAGTCTTCATCTTCCTCTTCCACCACTTAATTAATCCTTCAACAGATTGTTGCTCGTGCCAGGAAACTCCAAAGCAGTTTGTGAATTTTTCCCATATATCCACCGAATAGGAGCATTTGAGGAAAATATGATTAATGCTCTCCTCATATCGGTCACAGAGCTAACATTTAGAAGCCAGATGGATCCTCTTTTTTCTAACAATATCATCCGTTAGAAGCTGCCCATGTGCCAATCTCCACCCTATTGTAGAATATCTAGGAGGGAGCCCCTTACACCAAATCATAAAGCACCAATATATTGCTGGAGATTTTCTCCAAATATCCTCCCATGCCAAAGCAGCCAAGAAAGAGCCCAATGGGGTCAATTGTCAGGCACACACATCTTCCAACTGACCATTGGATAGCTTAATCTCCTTAATAGTATTAAAAATATTCCTAAGGAGATCAGAATTAACATCGGGAAGAGCCCACTCGCCGTTTCTGATAAAAGCACTCACCTTGGTTGTAGTAGTGCTAGAAGGGAGATTATCAGTGTGAGTTTCTTCCAACACCGATTTAGGTCCCCACCACTTGTCCTTCCAGAAATTAGCCAAGTTGCCATTTCTAATGATCCATCTCTCATTCTTCTCTACAAAGTTCCACATTTTTCTAACTCCCATAGCAATAGAGGAGGGCCGGCATCCCTTATTAAAGATCCCCTCCTTGACAAATCACCCCCTAAGGAAAGAGCTTGCTGCAAACTTCTCATGTTTGATTCTCTATACCAACTTACTTAGCATAGCCATGTTCGAATCTCTGAGCCTCCTGATTCCCAATCCCCCCTCTTCCTTAGGTGGACATAAGTCGTCCCATTTCACTGTGATTGACCTCGTGGAATCCACCTCACCTGTTTAAATAAAGTTCCTCATCCATCTCTCCATTGTAGCAAGGAGCGAGGATGGCCACCAATACACTACAAAACCATGCTTCGGAATCCCCGATATAACAGATCGAACCAACTCCACTCTTCCTGCCATCGATAGGAGCTTCCCTTTCCAACCTGCTAACCGATCCTTCACCCTATCCATCATAGGGAGCAGACCCTCCTTCTTCACTCTTCCCTTGAAGATCTCCATTCCAAGATATCTTGTGGGGAAGGGACGCCTCTGAGACCTTGAATCGGCTTCACCTTTTGGTCTGGATCAGCTTCGACAGGCCTCTGGTTAGCACTTCTTCTACAATTATAAACAGCATAGGGGAGATAGGTTCACCTTGCCTCAGCCCTCGCTCCACACCAAAGAAGCTCTGTGGACCTCCATTTACAAGAATTGATATCTTGGTAGATATCAGAATCTGATGAAGCCAGATAATCCACTTTTCTGAGAAGCCAAATCTTCACATCACCTGAAAAAGAAAAGACCTAGAGATAGTATCATAGGCCTTTTTTATATCTATTTTCAGACCCAAACCACCTCTTTTAGTAGAAGAAAACATCAGGTTCGCCAACTCTAATGCCACACTGATATTATCATGGATTAGTTTACCCTCTAAAAGGTACCCTGCTCTTTAGAGATGATTCGAGGGAGAAGAGACTCGAGGCGAATTGCCATCACATTAGCGATAATTTTGCAAAAAAAAATTGCCCATGCACAAAGGGAGGAATTTATCTAGAGTCATAGCACCATCCACCTTAGGTATCAAGACAAGGAAGTTATTGTTAACTCCTTTGGGCATGTAGCTTGAGCAAAAAAAGTATCTCACACCATTGCACACCTCCTTTTGAACCATCTGCCAACAATGCCTATAAAATGCACCTATAAAGCCATCAGGACCAGGCAAGCTGTCTGGGTTTAACTCCCACACTGCCTTTTTAATCTCTTCGTCCCCAAAAAGGGAATCAAGGAGGAACACATCTACTTGTTGATGGACCAACCGGATGCTGTCCAATAATTCCACATGCTCAACTGTTGGAACCACTTTGTGAAATCCCTCATAAAAATCAACAATATAATCCTCCAACTGGCCTTGCCCTTCAACAATCGTACCATCCTCCTTAGTGAGAGACCTGATAGAATTTCTATTTCTTCTCATTTTGGTTGACAAATGGAAGAACTTATAATTCCTATCACCCTGCTTCATCCACTTGATCCTCGCTTTTTCAGTTCAGGGCTTTTCATGATTTTCTAGAGCCTTCACCAGAGCAGTCTTTGCATCTGCCTCCATAGCAAAGAGATAATCATCCATACCATTAATCTCAATCAATTCCTGCACCTGAGAGAGATTCTTTTTAGCCTCTTCCAGAGCTCTTTCAAAGTGAGGGAAAGAAGATCTCGCCTAACTCTTTAGAACTCCTTTAAGACGCTTAAGCTTGCTCATAATGGCAAATATAGGCATCCTTGTGCTCCATTCAGATCAAGAGGAAGCAACCACCCTATCAAAGTCCTTGTGATCCATCCAAAATTTATTGAAACGGAACGGGCAGTTGTAGGGGCGCTGGCTATTATCAGAAGACATCAACAAGGGAGCATGGTCTGAGGCAACCCGAGGCAGGACCTGTTGAGAGCAATCTCGAAAAGTTTAAAGTTTATGTACTACTTTGTGCCACCCGTGACTTCACTAAGAATTCGTCATTAGGTGATATCAAGATCTTCTTCTTTTTATTATAAATATCAAACCAAGGCATCCACAAACACAAGCCCAGGAACCAAACACTTCAGTATTGGCCTTTCCTTTGTTTTCCCTTCCAATTCCTCAAATACTCAACATCGGAATCATCAATGGAGTTGATACCTGACCCATTTAGTCATGAGTTCTACCCAAGAGTTGTCGCATTAAAAGTGCTTGGTAGTATTTTCTCTCTCATGATTGTGCTATTTAACTCTTTCATAATTTTTTCCCAATTGCGAAAGTTTTACTTTCTATAATGCATATATTGTGGTGTACGGTTTTTCTTGCTTGATTTAAGGACCTCTCTTCCTTTCTTTTGATATGCTAAAGAAGATTGTAGTGGCTGCCTTTCTCAGTGTTTTTATGTCATGTCCTTAATACGTACATATAAATTATCTATAAAAAAATAAATAAAAAAAAAAGGTAAAAAAACAAAAGGTTCATCCATGGAGTTGGACGCTCCATGGCTCATACACGCAGTAGCATGGCTGGTGGCACTAGCATTCATATTGATCTGCGGCCAAACCTACTGCCGCCGCTGGCAACTAAACCAACCACCTGGTCCAAAGCCATGGGCTATCATCGGTAGTCTCTCATCGGCTCACTCCCTCACCATTCCATCCATAAACTAGCCCAAAAGTATGGACCCATAATGCATCTCCGGTTTGGCTCCTACCCAGTAGTGGTTGGTTCATCTGTGGAGATGGCAAAGCTGTTCCTAAAGATCCATGACCTCAACTTTGATTGCCGACCCAAGATGGCCGCCGGAAAACACACCACCTACAACTACCCCGACATCACCTGGTACCATACTGACGACAAGCCCGTAAGATGTGTCTCATGGAGCTCTTCGGTGCCAAGCATTTAGAGTCTCACGAGTACATTCGGGTGGAGGAGATGCAGGCTCTCATGAAGGGATTGTACGAGTCATCAGTTAAGGATGTCAATCAGTTTGGTTTTTGGTTATTTAGTTCAGTTCAATATAAAAAATATAAAAGGAAAAATCAAACCAAACCAAGAATAGGAACATATTTTGTATAGCTAAAATCAAATTCACTTTAGTTCAATTCGTTTTGAGTTTTATTCAGTTCCTCATTAAATTTTAATTTGGTTTCATATTAAGTTTATGGGAAAAAGAACACTACCCAACAGTATTGGGTACGCCTTGACACATGAGGAAGTAAAATTAGGCTTTGAAAAGATGTCCATGTCCCGGGTCCACTTCCCCATATGTATGGGCTTACACAACACTAAGTAGCACTCTTATAATTTCTCCCTCAGTTGTATTCTAAGGATATGGTTGATGTGCTCTCCCAATAAATAAATAGTACCACAAGCCACAAAAGTAGGGGTTTCAATCAATCGTTTTGGTTTGATCTAGTTTTATCGGTTTTGGTGTGAGAAGAAGTGAATCCAAAATCCAATCAATAAAGGAAGATTTAATTTTGATTCCGATTTGATTTCATATATCAGGTTGATAATGAATCCGATCTGACTTGGATTCGGTTTACTATGAGAAAAACCATGTTTTTTATGACTTTTGGATTGGTATTGATTCTAAATCGAGTTGGGTTCATTTTCGATCCAATTTTCATTGTTTGGTTCAGTTTTTGTGCGATCTGATTTTCAGTTGGATTCACAAATTACCCTAATCCGAACTCAATCTAATAAGCTTTTGTCATGGTGGAAACTGGTATTAAGGCTGAACACCTGAATGGGCCTCACTTTCAGGCCTATCTGCATAGGCCCACATACTACACTTGGGTGCCCATCTCGCCTTCTCCTTTCACTGGATTGAATTAATTGTGTTCTGCTAATGGTTATTGATTGATCCTCCTTCCCTTGCAGGACCTAATAGCAGGAGGCACTGAAAGCTCAGCAGTGACTGTAGAATGGGCCATTGCAGAGCTCTTGAGAAAACCAGAGATCTACAAAAATGCTTCGGAAGAACTGGATAGGGTAATTGGGAGAGAGAGAGAGATGGGTAGAAGAGAAAGACATCCCCCACCTCCCTTACATCAAAGCCATTGTGAAGGAGACCATGAGGGTGCACCTTGTGGCATCAATGCTAACTCCTCGGCTAGCTGGAGAAGATTGTTAAGTCGCTTGGCTATAATATCCAGGCGGGGACCCGAATATTCATCAACACATGGACCATAGGAAGAGTCCCCTCTTTGTGGGAAAAGCACCAAATGAATTTAAACCTGAGAGGCGGGAAGGCCATTGATGTAAAGGGTCAAGATTTTTGAGCTATGATCATTCCGGTCGGGTAGAAGGATGTGCCCAGGCTATAGCTTGGGTTTGAAGGTGATTTATGTTAACCAAGGTGTCCAGGCCAGCTTATGCGCACCTCGACTAATCCTTGGGGAGATTAGCACAGCAACCCACCGACATGATCTCCACTTAAATCGCAGATGCAAAGATGGAGGATCGAACCTGAGACCGTCCGCCTAATCTACACAATCCCTAGTTCACCCTAACCATCTGGGCAACCCACGGGTGGGTACAGAATAAATAAGAAAACACACACACACACACTCACACAATGCGTATGACAGGGTTCGATCCTATGACCTCCTCCATTGGGTGCCGACTCCACAAGCCGAAGCTACCACTACTAGGCTATCCTAGTGTTCGTAAGTTTGACTAACCTATTATAAGGGTTTGAGTGAAAATTGCCGGGTCAAATGAAACCCGAGGACTATGGACGAGATTTTAGGGATCTCAACACCAAAAAAAATCCCACTCATTACGGTGGTGGAGCGGCTGGAGCCCCGACTCTCAGCCCGTTTCCATTATCTTTGATTATGCTTTTTGGAGTCTGCATCAGCTCCTTGTATGTGGAGAGTAACAGTGATGGTACGCGTCCTTTTTCTTCCATGCGCCAATAAATGCTCTTAATAATAAGTAAAGGGCATTTATAAAAATAAAAGGACACATGTCATTATGAAATTGTACGTAAATCTTTCTTGTACGGAGAGCTGATCTAAACTCTATTCTTTCTTGTCTGTGTATTACTTTCCTAAAATCCTACCGTTGCCCTGGAAACTATGATGTTCCTTTGTCATTAGTGGCTGTTGAGAGAGAGAGAGAGAGAGAGAGAGAGAGAGAAACCAATCTACAATTGGTGAAGTGAATTTAGCGTGAGCCTGTTGAAATGTTGCTGTGGCTTCTTTGTTCTGTAAGGGACTTATGCTGAGTAGACGTTAGTTATATATGTTCAGAGCCATGCTTGGATTAGATTGAATGAATTCACCTCGACAGGGGTTCCCTTGAATACGATTTACTTGGTTCAAGGACATCCAATTGCTATGTTCTTGTGTCACTATTATTGAATTTCCTTGGAGAGAGTTTGAACAGCAGGATACAGTTATGATAATATTGATTTTCAAATAGACGAGATCTTGTTGAATATTTCAGTTTATTTGGTTGTAGTTTCCCATCTTGAACACTCAACTGATGCCAAATACTCTTACCTTTCCCTCTCTGGTTAATTCATCTATTGTTTGGTTTTTGTTCCCTTCGCCATTTTCTTTGCCCTGCTAAATGGGAAATGACAAATTACTGTACTTGTCACTTTGTTGTGTACTTGGTGAGCTCATATTTCCTTTGCTCGTCTGTCCCACAAGTATATGGATGGGCACTATGCCTTTCCTTCCCTTTTGAGAACTCGTTTACTAATGTTAAATCACCTCATTTTTTTTTTCTATTTTAATCTTCCAGGTCTGGGCATCAGGTTTCTCTATTGCATTTTTGAAAAAGCAAAGCATTGCAACAAAAGGACTGGCTGGTGCTGATTCTGGTGTGGAGGCAAGAGGCAGTAGTAAAAGTGAGGAACACAAACCTACTGTAACTGAAAAAGCTTTGCTAGTTGTTTTGGAGAAGTTCTTCGAGGTGGTTCTGAATCTTCCTAAAGTTAACAGGTAATTTGATCCTTCTTGATTATTTCACCTTTGCCTTTCCCTGGTTAAAGTCTCATAAATGGATATGTTTACATTGCATCTTTGTTGCCTTTTACAAAGGGTCTTGCTTGAAGTGTTTTTTTTTCCCTAATAGATGAAAATGAGGTAAATTTACTTTGGTTTCCTTGTACATTTACTTTGGTTTATTTCTTTTACTTGGATGTGGTGGGAGAATTGAGAGGTTGGAACTGGTCTGTGGTTATATATATTACTTATCTATGTAGGACCATTAATGGCTTTAACAAGTATGAATTGCTTCCCATTGATATGTTTTGTCCTCATCAATTAAACAAGTAACTACTCCCAAGATTAGTAAATGGTCCCTTAGCTTCTCCTTTGTCGTCTACCATTTCCGCTCAAAGGGACAACTCCATTACAATTACAATGCAATACCCTTTAAAGCTTCCACTATATCTTTTCTTCCTTTCCACTCAATTCTTTATATTACCTTTTCATTCCACCACTAGTTAGTTAGTGAACATACAAGAATATAAATACAGATTGAGGCAATGAAAGACAGGGATATCTAGATAAATTTCTAACAGACACACATGAAATCAGAAGGGTTTGATTTGATTTGATCATTGACGTCGTTGTCGTCGTCTATAGAAAACATGTTAGATGATTGAGTTTATTAGTCTTTTATTATCCCAAAGTCTTTAACACTTATTGTTTTTATTTTATATTTCAGCGTAACGAGGACCCAGAGAAAAAGCTTCCAAATCATATCAAAATGTTTGACTTCACCCATAAAAGGCCTGGATGTTCCATGGATGACGAGTCTGCGGAAAAGTTGGTATGTTATTAAATAGAACACAAGTGTTGATATTGATATTTTATTTCTCTAACTATTTGATTAATCTTTTATTTAATTATTTATCATTATGGTTTGTGATTGCTTATAAAATCATGGTCTATTTTATATTTTCTTGTTTAATTACACCTGTAGGAAAAAATGCAGCGTGAACTAAGTTTGGAACCTGAAGAAATGCAACAGGACAACGATGTTATTGATGAAACCTTCACCAAAGTAATGGGACGTGATAGACGTGGATATGTGCGCATGTTTGGGCCTGGAGTAACCCCAAAACAAGTGTTTGACTTAGAAGGACTACGTGCTCAGAGGCAAGGACAACATATCTCAGAATTAAAGTTAGAGAATAGCCAATTGAAAGAGCAGATTTCTCAACAAGGTGTGGAGATGAATGAAATGAAGTCTCAAATAGCTATGCTTACACAATTCATGACATCATTCCAATCTTCTCAAGGATAGGTATAATATATACTTTAATTTCTATACATTCATAATTGAGTTATCTATATATTATATCTTTGGTGGATGTATCTTCATAACCATAATGATTCCATATGTAACAATCTATAATATGTTTGTTAATGATTGATGTGTCATACTCCATTGTAGTGACAATCTAGAGTTCATTTTTTGACTCTGTATATATAGGTGATAGTGGTTGGATGAGGTATAACATAAGAGTATAGGATGTTGAGAGGAGACAAACTTCTTGGACAACCTTACACTAAGACTTTGTCATAATTTCTTGAAGGAACCTTCACCTTTAAACATTAGAAAGAACACTTGTAAAAATAAATGTACGTTCCTAATAAATTCATTCTTTGCCATTGCAAAGTAACACAAAAAAAATCTATTTTAAATATGTGATCTTATAGATATTATATTGAGAAATTAAGTCGATAATAACATTGTAATATTAGATAAAATTGACTATCTTAATGAACACAAATAGTTTTACAACTTTTAATAATTTCTTTTGCTTTGCTTTTTAGTCAAATTTTGTTAACTAAAAAGCTTTAACCTTTTCATTTTATTTTATTTCTTTATGTTTTTTATTGTATTTTAGTATGATAGGTGGTGTTTGAAAAGTACATCATTGAAATAATGATAGAAAATTATTTTCATTTGTAAAGGACAATACTCAATACTATGAGTTAATTATGTGTTTGAATGTCCAAACAAATAAGTATGATGAGATGTCAATAAAATTTCATGAAACAATAAATCTTCTTGTTTATATTTTTGATTTCATGGTTTTTAGCAATTAGAAAAGTATGTCATTTTTATTTTCTTAGTATTCAAGCATAACATAAGTTAATTATTCTATATTGCAGGATATTGTTAAATCTAATGTGACAAGGCAAGACTATGAAAGATAGTGGAGCTATCCTTTGGAGGAGTATGCAAGACAAACCCAATCGATGAAAAATACAAAGTCTAAAGTTTGATGTATTGATTGTAGGAATTTTTTTGAAGTGGAACGAAAACAATGACTTCTTATTTATAATTATAAGACTTTTTGAAAAATGAATGAAAACAATGAATTTTTAATTATGATTGTAAGACTTTTTGGAAGTTCAATGAAAGTAATGTATTATGATATGGATGCCTAGGATGATCTCATTTTCTGAATTGGACAATGTATATTGATGTAATTACAGGAACAATTTACAGATAATATGCAAAATTTACTAATATTAAAATTTTATTTTATTTATTTTATATTTGGCGACGGGTTTTATTATACCGTTGCTATAAATAAATTATTATTAGGCTTAGGCGACGGATAATGACCGTTGGCATATATATTTTTTGCGACGGATTTTTTTATACTGTTGCTATAAATAAATTTCGTCTATTATTTATATAGTTATAGGCGACGGCATTTTCCGTCGCTAAAAATATATTTGGCGACGGAAAACATAATTCAGTCGCTAGTAATATTTTTCCCAACCACCCATCTTTTTCCGTCGCCTATTTTTAGCTGCGGCAGTATAGGCGACGGAATTGGCGACTGAAAATTAACCGTCGCTGCTATTTTTAGCAACGGTTTTATATTTTTTATGACGCTTTTTTTCCGTCGTAAAAAATGTGTTTTCTTGTAGTGAAGTTAATTATAAAGCTCTAATCACGATAACAAACTAACCTTCCCGCATAGTCTTTAGGAACCCGGTTGCCCTTGAGCATTTCAGATAACTCTTTTGATGTCAAAGCATTTGGATCAGTATGGGCATGTTTATGAAAGATCTCCTCAAACTTCGCTGGTACCAACCTGAACAAAATCAAATTTGACACCGAAGATATAGAATAGTGCCATAGCATTAGTTTGAGGGCTCAACTCAAAATCGTAAGGCATTAGGTGAAAAGAGTTCCTCGAGTACTTGGGGTCTTTACCTTCCTTCTGTATCATAGACACCACTATCACTCCCATGTTTGGCCATATGTATGTTCTTCATCTCGATTGGGAAGAGGGGAGAAAATTTTCCCTGCAACATGCGTGGTGAACCAATGGATCAGGAGGCCTCATAGGCTAAGTATGGACACACTTAAATTCGGCTGAGTCCACATGAAGCCTGTCAAAAATTTTAGCGCTTGGGCTGAGTTTTTCAGCTTGCAGGCTAGATAGAGTTGGCATTTCCACGTCCGGGTTGGGCCGGACAATATATGTGCTGCGTTCTTGTTTTTTTGGTTGAACCCAGACCAGTGATGAAACAGTGGCAAAAACTGACAAAAATAAGACCAAGTCCAACCAGCTCCTCGCAGAACTGGAAATGGGGTAGATATCCCAACTTGACGTTGGGCTTAACCGGCGGCCCAGGCAGAATGCACCCCCTAGATCAGAAGGGCTTAGCACTATGGCTTCAACTCTTTGAAGCTTATCTATAATAAAAGGGTTAGTTGTGGTCCTTGCCTCGACATGGACATTATGTTTAGGTGATCTCTTGACATATTCAATTATTTATGGGTGCATCTTGTTATCATTAAAATTGATGAAATTATTTGATGAGAGATGGACATTTGAGGGTTTTACCCTTTCGAATCTTCCAATAGAGAGATTATTTTAGACATTTTACTTCTTTTTTTTTTTGTGAAAAATATTTCACTATGTTGGATGAACAATGAAATATAAAGGATGTGCACAACTGGTCCATATACTAGTGTTGTGGGAATGTTTTTTTTTCTCTCATTTATTATAGGAAAATTGTGGGTTTTCAAAACAATTTGAAAGTGATTTGTCATCATGTCATAATTAAAAATCTTACAATTTTGAAATAAATATATAAAATGACAATATTTATCCTTGTTTAAAGGGTAGAGAAAAACATATGATATACTAAATATTAAAAAAAAAAAAATTTATTTATTTACTTTTTCACCAACTTTGATTACAACAGAACGTTTCATTATAAAATCCAAATATTAATTATTTAAGTTAAAAGTTAACACAATTGCCAAAAAAAAAAAAAAAAACCACGAAACCGTTAATGACTTGGATTCCTCTAATATAATTCACTAAAAGGAACTATGGAGTTCCCATCTACTAAAGAAAATTCATACGGTTACCCCCTCTATCACAGGGAAAATAATCCTTTGTTTTTCTCATCCCTGTTTTTTTTTGTTTTGCTACCTGCAGAACGCGACACGTGGATAACTTTAAGACCAACGCATCGGATGTAATAATCCTCACCCAATCTTGACCGTTGGTCTCCTTATTGTCCACGTATCACGTTCTGCAGATAGTAAAACAAGGAAAAACATGAATGGAAAAAACAGAGGATTTTGATCCCTATCACAGTGGGAAACCTCTACCCGAAAAGAATTTTTCTTTTTTTGGCAAAGTAGAATGGCTCCTTTTGGAGTGTGGTGAAGTTCCTTTTAGTGATGGGATGCCCTCATAGAAAATGGGAACTATGAAAGGCCCTACTAAAAACTCATTGGTGTAGAATGGTTGCTATTTGGTGGAGTTCTGTTTTGAACGAAGTCTGCCACATGGGTAGGTCATGGCCTCGTATGGTGATGATGATACTGCAGGCCTTTAATCACAAAATATCTCTGGTTTTATTCAATCACAACTTTCCTTTGAATGGATTGGTTTTGGTTCTCCAAAGAACGCCTAGATATTAGGATTCAGAAATGGTCACTAACCAACCATCACCTAATCCCCTATCTTCGTTATCTCCGGCAGCAGTCACCGGCTGAACTACGTCGTCGCTGCCGTAGGTGAACTCCGCAAGACTCGGTCTGAACTCTGAATACACCATAGAGAGAGAGGACTTACAGGATGAGTTTTACCACTGAGGGCGACATTAATGAAGATAGAAGCAATGATGGACAAAGGAATTCCAGAGCCAATAGCACGGAACCCTGCAATTCCATGAAATATGAGAAAAGAGAATTACCAGTAGAATCCTGAAATTAAAGGAGTTGATTGATTGAAAGAATAAAACAGAAGTTTAATTTAATCATAATATATATGATATGATGAGAGAAGTAAAAAAAGGAAGAACCTTGGAAGGTTTCCCAAGGGTAGATAAGCCCGTCTTTGTTCCTGTCGAAGAAAGCCACATGCTTCTGAAGAGGGCTCAGGTCTGCAATCATTTTCTAGTTTCAACAGTTAATATGTAAATAGAAACAGAGGAAGAACACTGAAGAAAAGAAAGAACTCACAAACAGCTCACCCTGGCTATGGGTCTCACTGAAGGGTGAAACAGAGGAGGAAGCCATGAAATGAAATTTGTTATTTTCGTTTTTTACTCTTTGCGGAGGGAGGATTTGCAGTAGAGGGGTGAGGAAACAAGAAAGGAGGGTATTTATTATGTAGGTTTTGTTTGATTGTAGGGGGAATGTAAATTTTTTATGTAAAGTAGAATTTTTTTTTGAAAAAATAAATTAAGATGTTTGATTGCAAGAGAAATATATTTTACAATCATTAAAATTTTCTTTTTTATTTTTCCACCAAAATAGGAAGAAAAAAAAAAAAAACCCTACTCTTATGATCTCTCTCCCACTCTTGCAACTCTCATTCCACTCATGACGCTCAATGATCTCTTTCTCTCTCACGCGATTCAATTGGGTTTGTTTTGATCAAAAGACTTTTGGAATGAGCCTTTCAGTCGTTATCACTTGTGATCTATTACCGTTTTATTTGTGATCATCTTTTATATTATTTTAAATATTTATTTATTCTACATTCATTTGATATATAAAATGAAATGGTTTATTTTGGTTAGTGATAGAACATAATATCTGATGACATTTGGTTTGATTTGGCACAGATCTTGAATGACCTGATTCACATAACCAATATAAATTTTAAGGAGCTGGGTGGGTTCTGGATTGAAAAGTACTCCCCCCCCCCATATATTTTTGAAGAATTTGGTTGGATTATTAGTTTTTTAAAATTTTACATCTGTTTGACATCCAACCAAACAACTATGGTAAATTAATTTCACTTCATTTCTGTTGCAACCAAACGACTCAAAAGAAAAAAAAACAATTGTTTCACTTCCCTTCCTATTTCTCTTACAACCAAACGCAACTGTAAAAGAGGGAAGACTGGGGATTGGGAAGGTATTGAAATTTCGCTTCATAATTCATGAGAGGCATATGGCCTATGGTTTCACTTTCACAGTTTCACCCATAAATTTGTAGAATTTGAGGACAGTTAAGATATCAGAGAAAACGATGAGAAAAAACGTGATCAATTAATGGTTTTTTTTTTTTTTTAAACATGAAGACATCAAGAATAGTGCCACAGCAAGTCAATGCAAAATTGAGCGTTGGTACACATGAAATTGATCAAACCGAAGAGTTAAAATTCTGCCCGTCTAACATGGGCGAGCAGATTTACTTTCCCTCAATTAATTATACAACATTACCTCCAGAAATGATGCCCTCACTCCTGTAAAATTCATAAAAACCATCCCATACTGGCATACATGCTGGCATAGGCACGATCAGAGAACGTTTTCTTCCGTTTAATTTAATATCAAATCCACACACACAACTACTTTCAGCTCATGGAAGAACAAGTGAATTGGACCCAGCTTTGGTAAAGAAGAATATACCAAATCTTGTTACCTTTTTCCTGGTTTTTCCATAAGACGTTTTTCTTAAGGTTCCGTTTGGTTACAATGGAAATTTAAAGGGAAAGGAAGTGAAATTTTCATACTTTAAAAAAAATGTTTATAGTCATCATCCCATATGATTGTATAAACTACTATTATCATATTTAATAATGATGTATTTTACATGTAAATTTTATTTTACATATTATAGCAAAGGGTTTTGGATGGAGAGTAAAGTGAAATTTTATAACCAAATATGGAATGATTTGAAGTTAATGTTAAAGTCACATTGGTAATGATTACATATATTTCTTTAGAAAGTATAAAAATTTCATTTCTCTTCCATTTAATTCCCTTTATAACCAAACATAGCCTACGGTGTGAAGAGATATCAGTAAGCTCTTTTGGTTCAATGAAATTATTTTCCCTAAAAGCTGAAGGGCTTAAAAAGAAATGGGAAAGGGATACATGTTGCCCCCTTATATTCACATCCTCTAAAATGTGACTGTTATTATTAATTCGTATACAAAAGACTCACCTCATTGATTAAAGTAATTGTTATTATTATCCAAAAATGAATTCATTGAAACAAAACCCAGAAGAAATGGGCTAAGCCAAAAACCTTACCCATTGATCATTCAAGACCTACATTACATGCATCCTAAATACAAGGCCAGTAGTCATTATAGTAGTAATAAGAGCTAAATTAGGTTAAGGTTGGGTTTAGACCTTGAAGATCCCCAGAGATGGAACTTACCTCCTAAATCAGTTTACATGTGACTCACAAGACGAGCGGATTTGTCAAAGAACTTCAAAGACTTGGGAAAGGGGGGGGGTTACGGTATTAGAGAAATCCATCTTCAACCGGTCTCATTGCCACACCTCCTTGTGTTCCTCAAACCACCTTGTTCCCAGTATAGAATTTTTCTGTAACAGAGAAAGTAATGGCATAGTAGTTGTGTAGTTTGAAGAATCCTTATTTCTATGGATTTTTATAACTACCTCGAACAAAAAATCCCATTTAATATCCTTTGGACTGGTTTTCCCTTCACCCGTGGTGATACAAGAATCCCCTGCCATAGTCATGTACACCATTGGATTGGCATGGGGACGGGTAATTTCAACCTTGTACAATAAAGAGTGAGAGGTAATGATGACACATGAGCCAATCATATTAATCACATCACCAATAGGGAAGGTAGGTATATGAAGGAAAAACCAAGTCCATATCCATTAAGATTTAGTTTATCTTCACCGGTTCTTCGCCCATGGTAATTTAATGCTATAGTTGGCATCATGTTAGAGTAGATGTCATCATTAACTCCCACCCCCTATTATTCAAGGTCCAAAATACCTTTCACCCCAATCAGAAAACCAAATCCAATTGATGAAGAGATACTTTCTTCACCAATGGTTAAAAGAATCTAGGTCTATTTTTGATGTGTTGGTCTCCCACATGCCACAACCAGACACCAGAGAGATCTCTTATGAAGCAGAGAAAACCACCCAGACCCAACCATAGGACTGGAAACAACCATCTCCAGGGATAAATACACCTGAAGTGTCCCATGCAGATACTAACAGTACATTTCTGGAAACACCAGTGAGGAGCCTTTACCCACCTTATGATAGGTTTGTACCTGGTGGGATAATCACTTCTCAATGCATCCAATAAGCATGT
>NC_056558.1:16442219-16445435 GCF_013358625.1 Macadamia integrifolia
AAAAAAAAAAAAGGAAGAAAAGAAGGAAAGAAAATGGCGTTTTGCAACAATTATAATCCCTAAATTTGAAAACTACTAAAGCGACAATTGGAAGTTGTAAACGTCTTACCTCAAAATAGTTGGTTGAATGTACGTAACTAATACCAGAAATTGAATAAACACCCTATCCTTTTGGTTCAATCTAAGGGCCCGTTTGATTTTGTTTCCAGAAACGGAAAAACACCTCAAATACCGTTTGATTTTTCTGTTTCGTTTCACTTATTTTTTGAAACAGAAATAGAAATTTATGCCTATTTCTGTGTCAGGAAACAGGAATGGAGAAACAAGTGGGCGCGAAAAAAAATTGTAAAAACCCCGATACATCACTCGACCTACCCAAACCCCAACCCATTGTTGAAACTTCTAGCTAACCAAATGCGGCGATTCCAACCTGGTTGTGCGAAGCTCACAGTTTCGGATTGCCTTCATTATTCTGAAGCTCATCTCCATGAAGCATAATGCAACTCCAACATCATGCCTTCACTTATGAGTTGCATTCCTACAACATCGTACCTTCACTCATGTCTTGAACTTGACTACACTGTTGAAAACGTTTTGGAAACAGAAAAATCAAACACATTTTTTGTAATTCAAAAAATCTGAGAAACGGCAAGAACTGTTTTTGCTATTTCTAGACACAGAAACTGGAGAAACAAAATCAAACAGACCTTAAGATGATAACCCAAAAGGCTAGAACTGAGGAAAGAACCAAGAGAGACTTTTATGTGCAGTGGCATACAACTTAGGACCCAACGGCCGGCCCGTAAGCTTTCGGAATGGGGGATCCCCGTTGGCAACAACCACGGTAGTAGTTGCGGAACAACTAGGCCTGGAGAGGTTGGTCTACGATCAGTTCGACCGCAGGCTGGTTGTAAATCAAGCTGATTTACAATCAACTGCTCCTCTCTCTTCGCTTCGGGGACGGAGGTCCTACCGTAGGTAACTACAGGCACAGGAAACGTCTAAAATGTGAATCTCACAACTGAATGCAAGCAATTCCAAGTCCCGAGAAATCGTTAAACATCTCAGTTAGCAGAGAAATGCATACAGATAACCATAATCATCTACATAAACAGCAGCAACAGTGAATGAGACTATAGTTTCAACAGTAAGCAATAATCAAAGAGAAAGTGAAGACGAAGCAGAAGAAACCAGGGTTTCGAAAGTCACCTACGACCCTCGATCCTTCAGAAGCCATTTCCCTGCACCGACACAGACCAGAGTTATGATGATGTTTCTCCCTCTTGCTGAAGAGAGAGAAGGGATACACAGAGAAATCCAGAGCACCGAAGAATGGGATTGGGACCGGCCGAAGAAAAGTGAAAAAAGCTCTCCAAAATCTCTGATAAAGGAGGGAGCCTTAACTGCTAATGACAAGTCTCGAGAGTCGAGAAACGCTTTATATCACCTGGTGAAGGGGCAACGCGATCGTTCAGGCGGTGATCTCTTTTTTACACGTGGCACTTACTAGTCTGAACCGTTAGGCGAAACAGCACTTTTACTAGAAGTGTTGCCACTCGCCGGAATAATCAGCACCAGGTAACAGCGAATGCGTGGTTCAATACTTCTACGTATCCATATCGTATTGGCCCATCTGTCGGTATATGTCAATATCGTAGGAGCCCAATACCGATATGACTAATTCATATTAGATGTATCGGCCAAAAAGTGGATAATTTTTTAAAGCATGCTTGATTTCGACTCAATACGATTTGATTCTTGGAAAAATTCGTTGCTTTTTTTTTCGATTCTTTATAAATACTCAGTCGATTAGAATTCAAGTTCAAAATAATACATATCGGTGAGACCAATAAGAAACCGATACTAATATATATATATATATATATATATATTTTGCTAATTTATCTTATAGCAATCTTTACTAGGCAAAGTAAGATTGGCGTCAGCTTCAACTAGCCAATACTGCTACCACTACGTTAGGTGGTAAAAGATAAAAGATAGAAGATAGAAGTCTCATATAAAAAAACAGATCCAAAATACCCGTGTTGCATGGAAGTTCAAGCCAAAAATCATCATGGTGTCAGGCTTTGTAGAACAAACTGTTGATCTACGGGCAAAATCTATTTTTATTTTTGGGCAAGAAACATTGCTTGCCTTCACCCCTTGCCTTTGTCCTTTATGCTCAGAAACAATTGGATGTGAAAATATCTAATGCATAGAGGTAATTGGATATTTGCATAACTAGTTGTGTTTGAGTTTGAGGGACAATAGATAAACAAAATTCTTCCAATGGGAGTGTGGACGGAATGCATCAACATGGAAAGGATTTATATTTTTAATGAAGGGTAAGGCAATCATTTTGCCTCATTGTGTCTTGGAACAGGGGTTACATTGCCTTTCAAATTTATTTTTCCCTTAATTTTATGGAAGAAATAATGCTACCCACATCGTGCCTCTATGCCTAGGCATAGCAAGTGCAAAAAGATCATGTTGCTCTCGCATTGAAGATACTTCCACATAACCTCCCATTGGTCTACACATTACCATTTACTTATGCCAACAAGGTAGCATTCTCTTTCCCTTACTTTATTTTTGGCAAAGAAACACAATTTCAATGTAACTAAACAAGCATTGGTTCATCTACCAAATAAGCAACCAATAATGGAAAAGAAAAAAAAAAGGCTTATTGTTTATTTTTCTTCGTTATATTTCGGGCCATTAGATAGGCTGTAGATTCTATAATTTTGTAAGTAGATTTTCGACTCACATGTCAAAATTAAATGGAAGTAGGAATTGGTCAAGTTGCAAAATAGAACTTTTAAATATCTTAGACACATAATTAAAATTGACATAAATTTAATATGTAACTAATCTATGCATTTATTTAATATGTTTTAGAATCGTAAAGCTTTTGCCTATGAAGAAATATGGACGCCACACCAATTAGGGATTAGAAAATGGTATTATTCATATGTGGTTCACAATGGACCCCAGATGGTCAAAATAAGAAAAAAAGTAACAATATGGGTCCACTATTTATCATATGAAAAGAGTTTAAAAAATCTATGCAAGGACTGCATAGTAATCTTTTTCCATTTCTTTATATAATTATGGTAGATGTGGTTTTAGTATCTTTTAAACTTATGATTTTTATGGACTATTGGATACAACCATTGAATCAGAATCGACTATTTGGACCTTTTTTTTTTTTTTTTT
>NC_056558.1:16445535-16454560 GCF_013358625.1 Macadamia integrifolia
AAAAAGAAGTTAATTTTAGTAATCGAAATTGGAATCGATCCGACACCAATACAAATTAATGATATAGCCAATAAAGTAGTGACACATGGTGTAAGAAGGACTAATGGCAATGCATTAATTATGATTTCTGCGACATTTCTGTGCATGTGGTTAGTTTGCTTGTATAAAAAATGGGCAAAGCTACTTGTCACTCTAGTTGGTTATAAAACGGTTGTAAAGTGCTGTAACCTATTTTGTATATCCTTGTGGGACAAGTGTTTTCTATGTTGGGGCTTTAAAAAAAAAAGTGTTTTCTATTTGCGAGAGGTTCTTGCGTCTACACAAAGGCGTGCAACCCTAGGTAGGGGTACAACTGTCATTGTACACCCATGTGTCTGTGATGTAAGGCCTCTTATTGGCACAAAACTTTATCCTTATCTTTGTGATAGGCAGATGATTGGATAAAACAGAGGCTAAAAAGTAATTTCACAACTTGTAATTATCTTATAAAAAATTGATGGAAACTATATAATTGTATAGAAAGTGAGGATGTAATCCCCCTTTGGAGCTCAGGGATCACCTCTAGAGCTTTTATCTAGCCAGTGTGGTCCTTACTTTTCTGCTATGGCTGCTGAAGTTGAAGCAATTCGTGATAGCATCCTTCTCGCTTTTTCTCGCTGGGTCTACCCTCCATTTTCATATTTAGTGACTGCCTTCCTCTTGTGATGGCTTGTAATAGGCGTTCTCTTTAGATTGAGTTGTGCATTTGATTGTAGATGATTTTCAGGCCTGTTAGGGTCATTTTCTTCTGGTTCTTTTCCTTTTATGTCTTGTGCGTCGAATAAGGAAGCACATCTCCTAGCTAAGGATGCATCCTTGTTTAGTTCATCTCATTTCTGGTGGGTTCACTCACCCTCTTTTCTTGTAACTCTCACTTTTTTAGGAAGGAGCTGCTCCTTCTCTGATTTTTTCTAATAAAATTTGTAGTTTTGATAAAAAAAAAAAGAAAAAAAAAAAAGAGGTGTAAATAAAATTACACACCCATAACATAAGGGTGTCAACGGTTCGGTTCGGCCTGATTTTGGTCCGGGTTGAACCAGTTTCGGTGTGGGAATGGTGAAACCGAAAACGAACCAATAAGGATATTTCGGTTTGTTTTGGTTTCGGTTACAGTGCGGTTTGATTTTGGTTTTGCTTTGGTTTTTTGTATCAGTTTGTAATTGAGTTGATTTCGGTTTTTTGACCACTTTGGGTCTGATTTTTCATACAAAACTATACAAATTTTGATTTTTTTGGTATTTTTGGGCTATTTTCAGTTTCTTACCGGTTTGATTCGGTTTCGGTCTGATTTTTGAATCGGTTTCGATTTTGTTTCGGGTCCAATCAGTTTTCGGTGCGGTTTGGTTTGTTAAGGGGGTTACAATATGTCAAACAGAAACTAGCCCAATAAGGTTTTGGTTCGATTTGGTCCAGGTTCAATCGGCTCGATCCATGGCGGTTTTACTGATTTGGTTTAGGTATTGACACCCCTACCATAACACATGGGCTAAACATGTCACCATAGGATCATACTCGCTCAGTGTCATGTGGCTTGTAGGTTTTTGACCCAGGTGTTATCAATAATAGTGTCCAGGCAATAGGTATAAGATTTGATAGAACAATTATGTAATTCAAAATGTAATTCCAAGTAGAGGGTTGACCTATTTGTTCAATTGATCCTCTGAAACAATAGCATAAATCGTCTAACTTATGTAGAGTTGAGTCGTATAATATACATATTCTCGTTAAGGAATTTGAACGCCCCGTATATTTATAGGCAATCGGGTTGATCATACGTCCTCACCTCTAAGATAAAGCAACTCTCAAATTGATTATGGTGCACTCCAATAATCAATTCCAATAGGTATGTCCAAAGGTAATACTAAGAAACTCAAAAAAAATAGTGGACAGTGGTAGAAACCTGAAAACAAAGCACTTGCAAAAAACTGAGAGCTTAAAACAATCCCATAGTATATTAGTATGTATTCCGTACAAAGCCTATATACATTAGGATTTTTTGTAACCCATAAACAGAGCTAATGTTCTCTATTTATAGAGGGTATGCCTTTGTATATAAATGGGTATACATGTGCAGGTACCTATACGTATACAGACGTGACTCTATGCATGGAATGGTACATGTACTGATACGTATAGGTGTTGGAAAAAAATCGTCTGCAATTCCGATCTCGTACAATTCTGTGCAATACCACCTTCAAGCGGTGACACGTGTATTGATACCAATACAATGGTCCAAATCTGATTTAAATGCCTCTTCACTGATTTAATGTTTTATTAGTTGTACCAGATCTGGACCATTGTATTGGTATCAATACACGTGTCACCGCCTGAAGGTGGTATTGCACGGAATTGTACGAGATCGGAATTGCAGATGATTTCAACCCATAGGTGTTTGTACAAATACGTATGTACATTGACAGTTAGGTTCATAAAGGTACATATACCAATGTATCCCTTAGGACAAAGTATATAAGGGTGTGTAATTTAAAATATGAACTTTTGGAACTAAAAGTTTCAACTAGTAAAAAGTAGGTTCTTTGAACCAACCCAAACCTTGACCTTGGCCTCAGCCATGGCCCGGCTAGGTGCACACAATTCAAAAGCATCTCAGGAAACCCCCACACACACATGACAAGGGAGTGTTCCTCTCCAAAGGGCTTCCATCCTTAAGTGACAATCCTATATATATGCTCAAGTTTTTTTTTTTCTCCCAAACCAATGTAGGACTAAACATTGTGAGTTGTCTTAGCTCATACAAATTCACAAGTGCTAAAGGCAAAATGAAAAAATACACTTTTGATGGGGAAAGCTAAATTCAAAAAGGTGATTTTGAAAAGACTATTTTGACCATAGTTTGAAACTTAATTTCGAATGGTTCTAAAATGGCCCATCCATCTGGCTGAGTGATCTTGAAATATGAGTTCAAATTAGAGATACCCAATGGCTCCAATGCCTCAATAAGTATGGTTTAGAGTATTAGTGGATTTGAGATTTAAAACCATGAATTGAATCAGTGGAATCGTTTGATTTGGATTGAATTGGTCGGTGGCTATCCCAATCCCACCCACAATTTTAGGTAACTGTATCGATTAGATTGACACCAATACCGTAAATGTGGTATCGATAAAAGAAAGGGTAAAAAAAAAAAAGCTACTGGTATTTCGGGGGTAAAATTATCCGATCTAATCGATCCATATATACTGGTATCAACCAAGACCAATATCAGTATTGCTACCGATACCTAAGATTGTGATCCCACCCATTCAAAACGGTCAATTTTGGATCGACTAACATGATGGACACATCTCAACATCTCATGATTAGAAAAACCCAAATAAACCTTCGGGAAGAAGAATCATGGGACTTGGGAGAGAGGGTAGGGAGGCAAAGAATGAGAGAGAGAGAGAGAGAGAGAGAGAGAGAGAGAGAGAGAGAGAGTTGTAGGTGGTGTTCTTGACCGTCGTCGCAAATTGAGAGAGTTGCAAGTGGTGCTCCAGAAACTATATATTGCCAGCAATGGTTGTTCTCCTTAAGCACGACAAGGTGTTGGGTCGTCTTGGCTACCAAAGTCTTAGTCTCCTAGACTCTCTTCTTGAGCTACGTGAGTTTACGATAGGAGGGGGTATGGCATATGGGGTTTGTTGGGGGTGACAACAAAGGGACTGGGGTCAGGGGTATTGCGGTAGCCCAAATCATAGTGGATGGAAGGGAGAGAGAGAGAGAGAACAAAGAGGGGGTTGGGTGGGTTCATGGAGAAAAGGTGAAAAAGAGGGAGCAGTGGATTGGGTCATGGATGTTGTTGGAGCACTACAAGAAAAGAACATTTCTACTACATGCTGATGAGAGAGGGGTTGGTCAGTAGGGTTTTTGGTGGGGAGAGGGTAAGGTCTGGCTCGGCCCTGCATGCTGATGAGTTCCCTCTCGGCCTCCACTATGGTGGTTTAGGTGTGAAAGACTTTGGGGAGTCACTTGTGTTGGAGGAGGAGCAAGCTTTTGTTAGTAAGGGTGGGGGTCTGGAGGGGTTGTGCCAATAGTAGCAGCCCTTGTAGAGAGAGAGAGAGAGAGAGAGAGAGAGAGAGAGAGAGAGAGAGAGAGAAGCTAGATGTATGAAATAACCTAGAGGGGGTGAATAGGTTATCGCTCGTGGATTTAGAATTTTCTCACCTTTTTAAATCTTAGATGTAATTATATTTAAAATTAAGTGTGGAATATAAGAATAAAAACAATTACAATCAAAATAGATATTTATAGTGGCTTAACTCAATTCGAGTCTAGTCCACTCCTCACAAGATCACCTTGAGAGGTATCCAGTAGTTCTTCCCTTTCAGTATAGTAGCTGAGGAGGAATCACCGTTACAAAATATTTTAAGAATAAAATGATCCCTACAAAATCTTCTTTATAGGTAGAAAGTGACCTGTAGAATCTTTTTCAAGGATGAAAGGATCCTTACAATCTCTTTACATGATGAGAGAGTCCTATTAAATCTCTTAAGAATAAGAGGGTCCTTACAAAAGCCTAAAAGCAGTGTAGCACTTGTGTAAACAATAAGCCCACTCCTAGAGTTAAACCAATTCCTGGGCAAAATAAAGTTTCAATGAAATAGAAAGGTTGGATGTTACCTCGTGTGTTCCTTTGCTGGTATAATATGCTATGAACAGAATGAATGCACCTTGTTGTCTTCTCAATGCTTGCAATAGAATGCCAAATAATGAAGAAGACTTACATAGAGAGATTTGAGTTTTTTTTTTTTTTGAAGATATACTCAAATAGAAAAACCAGAACTCAAACATATAACTTCATTCTCTTCACTCTAATGCCCAGTTAATACACTTAGATGAGTAGTATTGAGTGTTATTATGTTATACATAAGTATGAGTTATTTATAAAGTGAGTGGGTTAAGAGAGGAGTAAAGATTTATGTCTAATAGATACTTTTTGTCTCTATCGATAAATACCGGTAGGATCCAATAGTTACCGAATCATATATCCATTGGAGGAATATAGCTGTGGAATTCAAAACTAGCAGTTGGGAGAAGGCCATAAAGCATCCTGTAGGTATCCAGTTAGCCGAAGAACTTGTCGGGAGGCATCCAGTAAGGTTCCAACAAAGTCTCGTTGTTACCTGTTGGCTTCTATTAGCCAAGGACTGACAAGTTCTATAGAAATAGAGCTATACTGATAGTTACCGGTTCCTACCGGTAGTTCCCAGTAGACCTTTGGTTTTTTGCCTATTCAGATAGACTGTACAAAAATAGTCATATCTTCCTCTTCTAAACTCAGATTGAGATTATTCAAATTGCGTTGGATTCAAGACTCAATATTCTATAATATTTTAGAAGACAAAATCTTTAGATATTGTCATTTAAAATGATCAAAATGCCCTTGAACATGAACCTTGTTATTATCTCAGGAATTGTCAAAACAAGCTATAACCAACAAGTATGCAAACTTATTTGGTCTTGTTTCTTGGTCATTGGGCATCACCTAAGGTCATTCTAGGTTAATGATGATGCTCTTATGCAAATGCATGCCATGTTGTACGTGCAATGTGTGTGCTAATACATTGAACTAAGATCTTTAAGATTTCTATTAGTCTTCTTGCAAATGGTCTTCTAGTATCTTCATACTGACCTTGCATTACTTGGTGTCTTTAAGTTTTCAATTCTTAAGGCTTTCATTATTCAAGTCCTAATACCTTGAGGTCTTTCTTTAAGTTTAATGATTTCATAAAATCGGTATTTTCTTGACTTTTATACTTCATCACTTCGTTACTTTATTCTTTGTCATTTGATGACTTCAAACTTTCTTTTTTCAGATATTTATAAAATTGATATGAAGTTTTTATAAAACAATACTTGAAGGAAAATTGTAAAGTACCTTCATATGTTTGTTATCATTAAAACCAATTATAGGAATGTGGGCATGTTCTCAACAAAATGGTCTTCAGTGGTTGGCTAAAATCTTTGGAGATACCAAACCTTAAGCTAAGAACCAACAAATCCATTTTGGAAGACGATTACCTTGCAATGGAGTTGTTTGGGTAATGATTGTTAGAATTGACGAGAAAGAAGAGTAACACGGTTTTTGAAGAGTGTGTTTGTAAACTTTCAAATATACCCTTGTCCAAATATACCAATGCCCTTGGCTGCTTCAATGGTCAAAATCTTGTACTATACCTTGGGATCTAGGGATCAAGTGTTGGTACTTCAAAGACCTAAAAGAAAAATATACCTTTTGTTACAATAGGAAATTCAAAACTTAAAAATCAAATTGACTATTATAACCTCAAAAGTAAATACAAGATAACAAAATAATGAAGGCATCTAAACTGGTTCGGTTACATTCAGATAGACCCATGTATAATACAACAATATTTAAAGAACAAGTATAATAGTTGAATATCACATGTTGCTATAAGGTAGATGCAGAGGTCTTCCGACTCTTCCTTCACTTGCTTTTCTGTTTTAATACCTTCATACCATTAAGAAATTTCTTGTACCAGAGTACAAATAGTTTTGGCGTTCTCTCTAATGTATTATATGCTGGGTTTGCAGCCAATATTCGACGTCAAGATAACTACACACAGGGGGTATGCTAGGTAAGGGTAAGCATATTAATTATTTGTAAGGTGAAGGCATGTGATTTTGTTCTTTTAAATAAGTACTTTCTTAATCCCTCCCCTTCCCTTCCACACAAAAGAAAAAGAACATTCGATGCTGACATTTTCCAGCTTGAAGCATTGCATATCAGGAACCTCATACCTGTGTACTAACATCCATCCATTTTACGATACATGGTATTTTAGTATAGATAATGAATATAATGACTTCTTAAGAGTAATATCTGAGGAAATACTTTGCTTTTGACTTTCTCTTGTTATCCTTAGTTACATATGCGTAGACAATTTCCAAACTCGAGTATGCTTGGGATGAAGTTAAAAGGAAACTAATTGGTGCACTGAATGCTATTGAACATGATGGTAATTCAGATAACAGAGCTATTGAATGTGAAAAGTGCAGCCAAAAGAGTACTTTATGTATGCTGTTGACGAGGGTCGCATTTGCTTTGGGCTTGTTGCTGTCGAAAATCCGTATGAACTGATCCTGCACAAGCACAGACGGCAGAGGCCCGGAGCTTTGTCCGGGGTTAGTCCTCCGACGCTCAAGTTAGGGATTGGCCGCACTGTTTTTGTTATAGGAGTAATGGTGTGGGTATTGATGCTTACCTCTCCCTTTCTTCCAGGCCTTATATAGCTCCTAGGGTTTAGGGTTTCCCCTTTCCTAGGAGGAGTCTTCCTCGAGTCTACCTTCTTCCCTTTTAGAGTCCTACTCTGATACGTCCTACCCCTTCGTGGGGGATATTCTCTTCACGCGGTTGACGTGGTAGAGTCCTGGCAGCCTCTATCAGGTGGGTGACACGTGTCCAGGTGGGCGACGCATGTCCTTACCCTACTGGTCAGTCAATTTGGCCGTATCAAGAGCCCCCTTACTCCCGTCAAGAGACTCTTCCTGTGGGAGTAATCAAATTTTTCGTCATCTTTTCTCCTCGCTTTTTTTTTTTTTTTTGAGTCCCTTCGGCCTTATTCCTTCTGCTTCGGCTTTAGTTCTGCTTGCAACCGAGAGCTTCAGTCAGCCGATGTGAAGACCTTCGGTCAGTTTAGCTCGGCCTTGCCCGAGCCCCTGTCCGAGGTGGGGACCTTCGGTTAGGTCCGCTCGGCTTTGGCCTGAGCCCCAAGCGGAGGTAAGGACCTTCGGTCAGTTCGGCTCGGCCTTGCCCGAGCCCCGACTGAGGTAAGACCCTCGGTCAGTTTGGCTCGGCCTTGTCGGAGGCCCTGACGAGGTAGGGACCTTCGGTCAGGTCCGTTCGGCTTTGGCCGAACTCCCAACCGAGGTGAGGACCTTCGATCAGGTCCGTTCGGCTTTGGCCGAATTCCCAACAGAGGAGAGGGCCTTCGGTCAGGTCCGTTCGGCTTTGGCCGAATTCTCAACCAAGGAGAGGACCTTCGGTCAGTTCAACTTGGCCTTGTCCGAGACTCGACCGAGGTAGGGACCTTTGGTCAGGTCTGTTTGGCTTTGGCCTGAACTCCCAACCGAGGCAAGGACCTTCGGTTAGGTCCGTTCGGCTTGGGCCGAACTCTCAACCGAGGCAAGGACCTTCGGTTAGGTCCGTTCGGCCTTGGCCTGAACTCCCAACCGAGGCAAGGACCTTCGGTTAGGTCTATTCGGCCTTGGCCTGAACTCCCAACCGAGGTGAGGACCTTCGGTCAGGTCCGTTCGACTTTGATCGAATTCCCGACCGAGGTAAGGACCTTCGGTCAGGTCTGTTCGGTCTTGGCTTGAATTCCCAACCGAGGCAAGGACCTTGGGTCAGGTCTGTTCGGCTTTGGCTAAATTCCAAACCGAGGTGAGGACCTTCAGTCGGTCCGTTCGGCTTTGGCCGAACTCCCAACCGAGGTGAGGACCTTCAGTCAGTCCGTTCGGCTTTGGCCGAACTCCCAACCGAGGTGAGGACCTTCGATCAGGTCCGTTCGGCTTTGGCCGAATTCCCAACAGAGGAGAGGGCCTTCGGTCAGGTCCGTTCGGCTTTGGCCGAATTCTCAACCGAGGAGAGGACCTTCGGTCAGTTCAGCTTGGCCTTGTCCGAGACTCGATCGAGGTAAGGACCTTTGGTAAGGTCTGTTCGGCTTTGGCCTGAACTCCCAACCGAGGCAAGGACCTTCGGTCAGGTCCGTTCGGCTTTGGCCAAACTCTCAACTGAGGCAAGGACCTTCGGTTAGGTCCGTTCGGCCTTGGCCTGAACTCCCAACCGAAGCAAGGACCTTCGGTTAGGTCCGTTCGGCCTTGGCCTGAACTTCCAACCGAGGCAAGGACCTTCGGTTAGGTGTGTTCGACCTTGGCCTGAACTCCCAACCGAGGTGAGGACCTTCGGTCAGGTCCGTTCGGCTTTGGCCGAATTCCCAACCGAGGTAAGGACCTTCGGTCAGGT